>NC_056736.1:47868367-47933367 GCF_019279795.1 Protopterus annectens
ATGTGTGTTACATGCATATCCCTGTGGTACCTCTGTTGTGATAAGCAATGGGTTGTTTTAGCGTTGTGGGCAATGTGTGATAGTGGGTATGTCAGAGTATCAAGATGGGTTCCAGTGTGTACAATATCCAGTGGGGGATGTAGGTGCTGTGTACACTGTCATTACACCATGGTACACCCGGTATATGGCCCACGTACCACTCTCTGGTGGCCACTGTCACCATCACCCATACAGGTAACTGATAGGATACAAGCCAGTTACACATGTGCTGTGTGCAGCCTACCTGTAACACATTGGACACATGGACTAGTTAGTTAACAACAATACACCCAGGTGTCTAAGATGTGTGTCTGCCTGTTATGTGTCAGTCAATGCGTATATGATGCTATGATACACTATGTATTCTCCATATACAAACATTGAATCCCCATTACCATATTGTACATGTCTGTGGATGTTCTGCATGTAACATGTGACCTGGTACACATCTCACCCTACAGATGGTGTCATGTGTGCAATGAAAGCCACGCAGTTCAGTAGCACTACATACCTAGGTAGGGGTCTAGACACAGTGTCGTGAAGTAAGGATGTGTGTATGTGGATGGGTTGATATAAGGGTGCAGATTATACATGTACCAGCAGGCCACTGGTCAATGTTGCATGGGCAATAACTGTTATACATACTTGTGACATGTGTGCAACTGTACACCAGATATGTCACGCCATGGTGTCACCACAGTGACATACCGTTGTGGAATATGACTGCAGACCATGCTCCTGCTGACACATGTATGCCTAAAACACAAATGGATAACATTATGGCGATAACAATCAGTGTTACCAACACCTGAAATGCAGCATAGCTGCATGGCTACACTACCTGACATGTACGCATTACACATTACCCCTGACAACATCTTACACTGTAGTACATTGCAGCACTGTATTACAGTCACCGTGTGCATCAGAACCATATTAGCCTGTCCCTGCACCAATGCTATGGATGACAGGGATGTGGCACAGGTATCATCATATGCACAGGGTGTTACACGCATCATAGCTGAATGGTTAAACTACCTGACATGCATGCATTACACATTACCCTGACAACATCTTACACTGCAGTACATTGCAACACTCTTTTACAGTCACTGTGTGTATCAGAACCATATTAACCTCTCCCTGCATCGATGCTATGGATGACAGGGATGTGATACAGGTATCATCATATGCACAGTGTGTATTGCTGGTATGCCAGAGGCCAAGGGTGGTCCATACATGTGTCACCATGTGTGTGGGTGAGAGGTTTGGTTCTTTGATTGGGGCGTGGTGATGTGGTGTGTGCCAGTATGGGGTTGCCCTAGGTGTGGTTGAATAGTGTGCGGTTATGCATGCACACAGTTCTGCCATGTGGCTGACCTATATGGGTGTTGTTGGACAGCTGCAGACCATACCTGGCAGGGTGTGCAGTTCATTGCCTCCGGCCACGGACATGCTGACTGTGCCTGCCAGGGATTCCATGGGCACGTGCAGGTACAGACCTTCAGATGATACTCTCCCCTGATGATAACAGATGTCTGCAGGAACTATGTCCCGGTTGGGACTGGCCAGGGCAATGTGCACGAGGCCTGCTGTGGTGTGGTGTAGACAGCACCCCCAGTGGTGTGCTGGGGCTGGTACTACCACTTCAGGAGTGGCTGGGCATCCTGGCATGTCCATGTTGACAACCAGCTGCTGGTGTTTCTGGCCTACGTCCACACGGCTGTCGCACCACTCCCACCACATGTTCAAGCACAGTCATACCATGGTCAAGGAGGCCCACCATCTCACCACACCATATATCCATGACCTCGGTATTTTCATGGTGGGCAACAGCAAGTTTATGGAGGTTGCCACTTGCAGCTGAGAAAGCAGACCTCTGCAGCCTCAGGCCCTGTCTGGTGTAAATTTTCATATGTACCTGTGCCTCCATTATGACCTGAAGCATGCACTTGGTGGTGCCAGTTGTGGCACCTCTACCAGGGGCATGATGACCTGCGGCCCTCCAATGAGCACCATAGTACATCTGCCAATGTGGTGGCCTGCCAGACATCTGGCTATGCTGACTGGGACCTGACACAGTTGGCATGGACTCCACACTTTCTTGGTCACTGCCACCAACCGCCAACTGTCCCTCTGCTATTGCCACATGTGATGGGGTTTGTAGGGGCACTGTAACTGTGTGCAGGCTTCAGGTGGCTAGGAGGGTGATAACACATGTTGGCACAGTGTTAGCCTCCATCAACCCCACCTGTGCCTCAACTGTATCATCATCGTCATCGGTGTCTGTACAGACACCTACCTCAGTTTGCATGCAGGAGGGACCCTGACCCACCTCGCCAACTGTGGGGAAAACAAATACACACTCTAAGACCTGTACAGCATTGCATAGCAGTACACACACTTACACACATCACACATACTCACATACACTGACAGTCCACCTTACTACCTCCCTTTCCCTGGGTTTACAGACAGTCCCACACTCAGTTACATATGTTCCCCATCCTGCACGGCACTTTCTAACATACATTCATTTCTACTACCCATTAAAATATCATTCATCTCCATGTCTACATGTGTGATAACAACACCTGACCTGTTACTCCATCATCTCCCTGACTTTGGTGGAGTAGGTTGTACATGGCCTTATTGCTATCATCCCATATTACCCTGTGCATGTCCAGCCATGGTGTACATGGCCCCTATATGGTTGTGGCTGCTACATTCACTACATATGTCACACACCAGAAACTCATACTACAGTCTTGCTCAGTCCATGTCACATCTGCTGCACAAACAACCCATCATGTAGACAACAGTATTACCTGGATACACCCATTGATGTGCTCTGGTAATTCTCCATTGCATTTGTAGTGCTGCATATGTGGGTAGTCGGTTATCTATCTGCTGCTGGCAATATGATGTGTATACCTGGTATGTACTTTCACTCCCAATGCATGTTCCTTGCTATAGATCCTGTTATGCTATCAGTTGTCAAGTGATCACATATCAGACAGGTTATCCTGGTGTATCATGTGTCACACCATGCACATGGATAGCACAATCCCAAGGAGAAGCACTGCCATGTGATCAATCTCACTATCGCCTGTGCATACATGGACATGCACACAAACAGACACACATGTACACACATCTGACATGCATTGATAACACTCCACTAGAGACACAATCAACACACACACACACACACACACACACACACACACACACACACACACACACACACACACACACACACACACACACACCACACTCCTACATGTGGGTTTGCACAACCTTTGTACACACAGTCCTCCCTTTACCCTTTTGTCAGCATGAATTACATATGGTGCTCAACAGCATGCAGTGCAACTATAGTGACTTCATGCTAGTGGCAGTATACATGTCTGTGAGGCATGGGTTGTGTTGGTAGGTGATGGCCCTTCCCCTTGTTAACACTGCACCCATGTACAAAGTGTTACTGTGGACCTGTTCCACACCCTGCTTTGTACTGTGCACCATACCTCACAGGTTTAGAAACCATTGCTGCATATGTAGTACTGTGTTGGTTATGTCAGCTCCATTTCTCACAGCCCCTATGTGTTATAGCAACTCATACCTGGGATGATATGTGGACAAATATCATTTATGAATGCCTGATGTCTGCTTTACAGATCACAACATCAGCAGTGCATGTATGACCAGTACAAGACTATTACACTGACAACTAGCAGACCTTACCATGGCTGTAGGGGTTACCCTACACATGTCCCAGGCCAATGCATGGTTGCAAGGCCTACTCATGTGCACATCTCTTGTAATGCACATACTGCTGTCATGAGTGCTGTGGGGTCAGGGTTATGTCTGTCACATTTACTTAACCTAAATATGTGCAGCTACAGCCATGGGGGTGTTGTTTCACACATGTCCCTACTGTAGGTCATGTATCCTGTCATACTTCTCTTCCCTGTGGACACATTGCACATTGACAGGATGTTAGTTATCTTGCATGTATCTGTTGTACCTTTCTAATACCCCAGCATGGTCTCTACTGTGATGCAGTGCACTTCACAGCAACAAAACGTGAACATGTACAGCATGCAGTATGGGTAGGTGTGTAAGATGTGTGCATGGAATATCCCATAGCTATTACATGCCTAGTGTATTATCATGCATGAACACGAACCATACTCAGCGGCTACAGGCTGCTGCCATAGTGGTATCTTTGTGGGACCTATATAGGAGTGTGAGAAAGTTGATGTCAGTGGTCACAGCTGTGGCATCCGTTAAGGGTGAATGCAGCATTATGTTACATCAACAGTAGAATTCCATAATAATACAGCTTATGCACAACTGTTTAGTACTACTACATAGCAACAGACTATGTATATGACATCTCAGATTTGCATGCTGTACCTGTATAGATGCAGATGCATACACAATACTGCTGTACTGATGTGCCCTGGGGCCTTACCTGCACGGTCCTCAGCTGGTGTGTAGGTGGCACCCACCTCCAAAATGTGCTCTTCCAGGTGTTTTTGCTGCAGGTGGGTAGGTGCCACAAGGTTGCTGAGAAGCTCCTCCACATGGGTGAGAAGTGGCTGGGCAGGTTGCCCCCCCCATTGTGAGGTGATCCCCCTGTACAACAGCTGCATGCTGACATACATGGTGAAGCAGGTTGGTGCAATGATGTCGGACCTGCTCATAGCTGCGGTTATGCAGTCCAACATCATTGACTCTGTGGACTAGTTCTTTCCACAAGGCGGTCCTCTCCTGCTGATCTGGGGCTGTCCAGCCAAACAGCTGTTCATAGTGCTGTTCCAAATGGTCTATTATTACCTTGGTTTTGGTGGCGCTATATGATGGCAGACATGTGTGCGCCATGTTCCCTGGAAGACATAAAGGTGGAAACAGGTCTGAGCCACTCATGCAGCAGGGTTACCATAGTTCTTAATGCACATATCTGTCTCTCCCCACCATATCAGCTACAACAAAACATTCATAGAATGCAATTAATATGTCAGCTGCTTACCTACCATTGGGATATATATTGTATTGTACTAAGCTTTGTGCTATGTGTTTGTGCCAGACTATGTGCTATGTGTTTGTAGCCATGCTCCCTGTGAGAACACTATCTTTGCTGGTATGTTACAGAGTATTTCACCTGCATGCCATTGTCAGTGCCACTATATATATATGTGTTTATATATCTATATCTATCTATATATATATATATATATATATATATATATATATATATATATATATATATATACATATATATGTACATATAAGTGTAGATATATCTTGTAGGGTGTTCATATATCTATATCTAGATGAGTGCCTGTGTATCTGTAGACATACATGTCTCATTCTGTATCACACAGATATTTATCTATCTGATCTGCATTCTGTAACCGTCTTTCATTCACAACTGCACTGATCTGCCTTGCTGCAACACAGACAGCTATCACATGTGAACACAGACTAACATTTAGGGTGGTATGTATGGTGAGAGATTGCTGGTAAGCCTATTATACACCTATGGCATTTGTGCATGCTACATTACACATTAACATGACTGTCCTGCAAGTGGTGTGATCTGACACCCATGTGTCTATCATGACAGCAGTACTTCCACCACCAGCTATTGCCCACACTAACATAACACACACACATATTATGGCTTACATCTTTGTCATTCATTGCTGATCTGCATAGTTGGCGGGTATGTCCCACTGCCTACAGGGACGGACAGTATTGTCCAGAGCAGTTGTTCAGCAGAACATCATTACAGGGACAACTACAGATGCCACATATCAAACATTCAACATCATATATCCTATTAATCTATACCACATATTACATTCAATTACATACATGTATGTTTTACATACCTTTTTTCTTTCAGGTGTGACACCTTTTTGTTTTTGGCTTTTATTTTATTTTTCTCAGTCTTTCTCTTGCTCTTTACACTAAAGAGATTGAGCTGGTTTGAATGGATTGCAACATGGCTTTTGTAGGTGATGCACATGATCAGGTGATGGCTCTGCACCAATCAGTGTGCAACAGTTGCTAACTGCATGCAGCCTGCTGTGTAATGATTTAAATAACCACTGTCATGGCAACCCAGTACTATAAATTGCTGACTCATGTGAGCATTGTCCCTTAACCTTTGCAGTATAGAGGACATCCTTCCTGTATGTGGGCAGCAGTGTTACAGATGGCAGGTTGCAATACCTCTTACAGCAGGACTTGCAGATACAGGCCAACTACACATTTTTAAGAGGTTCCAGACCTACAGACAGAGAGAGTAGTATTGTTATGTGCTTTGTATATTGCTGGTCTTGCAGTGTTTGCGTGTACATAGTAGTTCAGGATGGAATGCAGTCTGTCTGCATAGCTCTCAATTGTGGGCCTATCCATATGATGGCCAGTAGATTGTGTGTTTGCTTTTGCCTGTGCACCACACAGGTCTTGTCCTAGATATATCCCTGGAAATCTGTCTGTTGCATGCTATTAGTACATGGCTACATCCATTTGTGTTTCTGATGTCTTATTCCTGCATAAGAGTATGTTGCAACAAATCCTGTAACACCAGCAATTTCTAGGGTGTGTAACAGCAATATTGCGAGTATGGCCCTGTGTTTCTGCCTCTGTCCTCCACATATATGGCAGGCTTTGTCCTGCAGTGGTATGGTTAGGGGTTGTTAGGTAATGGCTTATTGTTATTTACTGCTAGCATCCCTGCTATCATCCCAGTCATATTGTGGTCTCCCACAACATTTGTTGATCAGGACCATACATGTGACAGATACATTGACATTACCACAAGTAATAACTTTCCCCTAGGGCTTGATTACAGGGGGTAATAGGAGGCTGCTGAACTACATCTGTTATTGTTGATTGCTACTTATCTTGAAGGCAAATCCTTTGTCTACTGCTGTATGAATTGAAGGACTTGGCCTGGACAGCATAATATGTTATATATCTACACTGTCTGCATCTACTGTTTTGTGTGGGCCTTGCATTCATCACTGATTAAATATTTCAAATTCTATATGCTGTAAGTAATGGCATACATTATTGTACAGTACACAAATAAAGGTTGTCTGTGTATACATACCTGTGTGTCATGTCATGTCCTTTGAAATGTGAGTGGGTATATGTGTAATGTAAGTATTCTTTTGTGGGAATGGTTGCCACACTAGACATGTCACAAGTACCAGTTACAGGGCTTGTGGCCGAGGGATATTTGCACCACTTCTACAAATGTACAGCTATTAATACCTTTTTCTGTGTCTATGTGTACCTATATATCATGTGTGTATATATATATATATATATATATATATATATATATATATATATATATTGAGATATATATATATATATATATATATATATATATATATATATATATATATATATATATATATATATATATGTACCTGAACATGATTGTCAGTGTATAGATGTGTGTGCATATCTGTACCGTTGTAATGTGTACCCCTTCAGCATTGCAAATCCCCTATGGTTGAATGACTTTTCTGCATGACATGTTACAAATATTGCCCTGACATGTACAGTTGAACTGGATTACTGTTGGAGCATTGTAGCTGTGTTGTGGAGGGTCCTGAAGTCAAGTACTGCATGTGCTGGATATTGGAATGCACAGCATATCCGTTGGGGCGGGGAGGGGGGGGTTACATAGCACTAATTACCAGATGTCCCTCATTCGTGCTCCCACCCCTACTGACTGTGCTTATGGTCTGTTATGTTGTACAGAGTGGTTCGGGATTTTGTTCCCATGTGGCAATGCTATACACATGTATATATATATATATATATATATATATATATATATATATATATATATATATATATATATATATATATATATATCTGCATAATTATATATGTGAAACCCCCATATATAGAGAGATAGATATGGACATTAATATAGATATGTGTGTGTATATATATATATATATATATATATATATATATATATATATATATATAGATATATATATATATATATATATATATATATATATATATATATATATGAGTGTGTATATATATATGTGTGTGTGTGTGTGTGTGTGTGTGTGTGTGTGTGTGTGTGTGTGTGTGTGTGTATATATATATATATATATATATATATATATATATATATATATATATATACAGAACATATTTATCTATCTATGTACAATTGCTGTTATATGATTATTTGTGAGTCATACACACACACATATATATATACATATATATATATATATATATATATATATATATATATATATATATATATATATACACCTATAGCTGTCTATCTGTCTACATTAACAGATATATATCTGTCCATATGTCCATGCATGTTCGGCTTATATGTTTGGCCTGTACCTCATTCTCTTAGCAATTGACATGGATGATCTTAGTATTGAAGTCAGTCAATCGTGCCGACACCTTTGTGTTTCAGACTTTTTATCTCCTTCAAAATATGTGTTCTAGTACATATAACTGTGTAACTAGCAATGTTTTAAGTGTATTGGAGCAGTATTTGCCAGATATCCGTTTTTGTACCCACATTTTGGCACACTTTGTCCAGAATTCTTGCATTAAGAGGCTGCGTGGTATGATATTACTACATTTCCTGTGTTGTTGACTGATTGTGCTGGCGGATATGTTTGTGAAAATAAGAGGGTTATGTACATCTGCCATAGCTTATTGGTAAATCAGTTTGTGTATGATATGCAGGGTCCTGGGTTCGGGCCTTGCAGAGGCAGTATATTTTGTTGCTGGGCAGAACACCGGCCATTGTATACAGAGTGATTAAGGGACATTTGAACAGTTGTATGTGGGTGTGCGCGGGTTTGTGCGGAGCTAAGCAATGCTAACCTTCGGGTGCGTTTTCTTACACTCAGCTTCTACTTTGCTTAATATGTGTAGGAGATGCTTACCCCTGCATAAACTCATTTATACACGCTTACTACTGTTTATTTCTGGTTACACCTGCATACTAGTGCCTTATTCATTATGACACTGACTCATCACATGTGCATTTAATGCAATACTCCTGTTTAAATGTAATTGTTATTTAGCAGGTTATACAGCAACATGATGTTCATATACAGATTTCACATGGAAAGTAGAATGTGCTGCAGTGGGACTCAAACCCGGAATGTGTGCTCGTTAGGTGAATGCTCTGCCCACTTACACTATTGCTGCTCTGATTCATTAGCATATTTCTTTGATACTGTCATACCCATGTTTTCTTCCACCAGCTCCTGAGCTCCATGTACACAGCATCCATCCATCCATTCTCCAGTTGCTAGCCCTGCCACACCACACCTCCACATATTTTCCTCTCTGCACATCTCCGTACTCATCCAGTATACTTTCTTGACACAAACATCTGCAAGCTCTTCATCTGTTTAGTTCATGTACATATGAGCCTTCCCTTGATCCTCCTCCAATACTGATGGAGACATCAAAGTGACTCACAACTTTTGGTTCATCCCGCCTGTTGTTGTGTCAAGAGTAGACTTAGCTGGTCTACATTATTTCTTCCACTGGTAGCATCCTGGCAGGCTTTTGAGAAGCAGTGGTCTGCTCACACACCTGGCCAGCCTCATCTCCCAGGTCCGCAGAACCAACACCACAGGTGTGACATTGTGTACATGAAGCACACCCACACACCCCCACAACATGCACCATTTTTCATTATTCTTTTGGGCATTATGTAAGACTACTGTTTTCACAGTTTGATTGGACAAGCACTGTTCTTTGATGCACATAGACTGCTTGTAATACTGTGATTGAGCAAAGTACACATGTTTGCTGGTATTAATCTACACACTTACATGCATTTCCTATACTGTTAGATGACTGTGCTGGATTATATGTTTGTGATCACAGCAGCTGAATGTGTATCTGCCATGGCTTAGTGGAACTCATATAGACTATAGTGTGCAAGGTCGGGGGGTTGCAACCTGGCAGTGCAGATTGTTTTGTTAATGGCCACAATGACAGCTGTTGGCTACAGAGTGACTAAGGCACTGTAGAGAAATTGTAGGCAGGTATGCATTGGTTTGCGCTAGGCTCAGCATTGCTGACCTCCGGTTGTGGTGTCTTACACTGAGTTAGCTTCTACATTGCTTTACCAGTGTGGTAATTGCTTACCGACACCCAGACAGGCTTACACTCACTTGCTCATGCATATCCCCATGCTACTTCAAGTATTAAGTTTACATTTGTCGACCGGGACAATTCAACTGGATGCTTGTCCATTTTCAGCATTGGCCCAGAGAGTAAAGCTCCTCAGTGATCCCAACTACTAATTCCAATTAATACTGAGGTGTTCACATTCATAGAGAGTAACAGACGTAACATAGCTACGTACCACATTCTTCATGCTTAGTTTACATTAACATGTCAGTATTAGACATGCTTAGGTCAGGTTTACATGTCAGGTATGACTGTTGACAAAGGTCAGTTTAAGGTGAAGTTGATTCCAGTTTAACAGTTCTGGATAGGTTACACACAGGTATTTGGGGTAGGTGTAGTTATTCCATACCTGTGTGTACAGTAGAGGAGAATAGTGAAGGTGTATGTAGGTAGGTAGAGGGGGTGACATTGTAACTGTATAGTAGTCTGTTGGAATAATTGGATGGGGAGCAATAGGGAAGGTTTGTTGGATGTTGGGATTTGTATGCAAGGCAGGACAAGAGGTGTCACTTTCTTTAGTTAATGTAGGGGTATAGAGTGTACGTTGGGGAGGATTTTGCAAGGTGGTGAGCCTGTGCTGATCCAAATGTGCTTGTGTTCCTTCATGTGTTATTTACATGTGTCCTGTGGGACAGCTGAGGTAATACATGTGGGCATGGGGTTCCAGATTCTGCCAATATAGTTGGGGAGGAGGGTGTCACCTATGTGTAACTTTAAACATTAATAGAAATGAAATTGGGGTTGATAGGTAAGTGGTGTTCATGGGGCACAAAGGGGAGAGAGTGTTCATAGGTTCATAGGTTCATAAGTTGGTACTAGGCTATTGGCCCTAGGGCCTATACAAGCCTAACCATAACAATTCCCTGGCTATTTCTTCCCACACTATTTACTTCAGAATTATCCAGGGATATGCAGGAAGGTTGAAGGGAAGGTCCACAGATGGCCATGTCTTCTACAGCAACAGCTGTGCATATACACTGCAGTAGGAGTTTGCGTTGGACACTCACACCCCTGGGTGGGGGTGAGGATTACAATAATAACTTGTGATGCATAGTAGATTGGCTTACATGCCTACAGTGGGGTGTTGCGACCATACGTTCTTTGGTGTTATGTAGTGGGTTTTGCAACAACAGATTTGGTTATACCATACTTTGCCATGTAAAATAGACTGTGCTGCAGTGGGACTCATACTGGGAATAGCTGCTTGTTAGGCAGCAGCGCTGCCCAATTCACACTATTTCTTACATCCCCGGGGTGGACCGTATTGAACCGCTCCAACCAACATCTGCACACCTCAGCCCATAATTGCATAACCATAGTTCCCCCACCCACCCCTCCTCTACAGCACTCATCCTTACTGTGGGTGCAGGTCAGGTCTAACCACACTACTATACACTGCCCTCTCTCCACATATCGGGACCCATCTCGTATGTTGTCTCGACCCATGGGTCATCAGGCTTGCCCAACTTTGTAGTGCATGTACATACACAGCCTGCCTTGATAAATCCTACAGGGACTGACTCTGATCATCAACAATTTTTGGGGTGTCACGCAAGGGATGCTCTTGTCTCTGTTGCAAGATTAGACTTGGTGGGTCCACAGTGTTCCCCCCACTGGTTGTGTCCTGCCTGTGGTTTGGGAAGCAGCGGATTCTTTACCTTGTGTGTTTGTTTGTATATTTCCCTTGTCTGGCTGGTGGGGAGATTGCTACATGTTACACGTTTGTGGATTGGAACCCTTACCCCCATTGGCATGGCCTGTGAACATATGTCATTCCTACGTGCTGTATCATATCATAGCTATATATCTGTGTGTGTATATATATATATATATATATATATATATATATATATATATATATCTATATATATATATATATATATATATATATATATATATATATATATATATACACACACACACACACACACACACACACACACACACACACACACACACACACACAAATATACACAAACATATATAGTATATATATATATATATATATATATATATATATATATATATATATATATATATATATATATATATATATATATATATATATATATATATATATATATATATATATATATATATATATATGTATTGCTGTATATATATCTGACGACATGTGGATGTATGGGTGACTGCATATGTAGATATCTATATGTGGGTATTTATATATATGTCTATGTATGTATACATTTGTACTACAGAGAGGGTGCGGTATATATCTATTTAGTTATGGGTATATATACACTCACACATACCTCTACATATTTAGCTACATATCCTGTAATGTAGACTGGTATTGCTGGATACTGTGTTTCATGTGCATAACGGCCAACCATGTGTGCTATGTATGCTTTGCGATATCTACAACTAAATCCGTTAGTGTAATCTAAGTCACATATGAAATCTATTGGTAGTACCAGGGTAACATTCGTCCCATGCAGGACAACCCAAACATTGGGTATTCAACTTGTGCCTGCACTCAGAGTTTCAAAGGTACCCATGGCTATGTGCATGGACTACAGCATGTGCCAGACCTAGGATACTTAGGTGGGGACACCATTCAGGATGGGTCCTGAGGGTGGGGGGAGTGGAGGGAGGGCAATGTGTGGTGGTGTGGTAGCTACAGGCTGGTAACCAGGGTATGGATGGTGGCTGCGTGTGTGCAGTGGGTAGAGGGAGCGGAACAGTGGGTAATGACTGTATGGGTTGAGGATGGCCTGGGTTGGATGGGCCTGTACTGGTCAGCCTGCCTAATGGGTGGGGGAGAGGGGAATGTGATGTCAACATGTGAAACATAACGGAGGGCTACTTTAAATCCCTATTTATATGAAACACATACAATACAATGAGCTTGGTAGTGTATTGCAGGGTGGAAGTGTTTGGCTGGGGGGGGGTTGCCAAGCTGTACAAGACGTACATTGTTTGGGGCCTCTGAGGCCCATTAACAATGCATGTGGACATATATGTTTCTGTTGATCTACCATTGCTATCTACAGATGTCTGGCCATATATACCTCTATGGGTATATATATTTGCTTACATATTTCTAACTATGTCTATAAATATCTACGGAGACATATATATCTGCGTACATATCTGTAACTTGCTATGTATATGTGAACATTTAGATGTTGACATATATATGTGTAGATGTCAGCATTTGCATGTATATATGTTCATATATTTGTATATATATGTATATATTCCTGGATATTTCTATATATATATGTATATACACATATGTGACTACATCTATAGATATTTTGTATCTGTTTAGATAGTAATATATTTGCACAAACACGTCCATCTAGATGTAGGTATACATTCTCTGTACTGTTGCATGACTGGCCTGGAGTTATGTTTCTGTCAACATACGCTGTATGCATATCTGGCATGGCTTAATGGTAAATGATTTTGTGTATGGTGTGCATGGTCCTGGGTTACAGCCTTACAGATGCTGTTTATTTTGTTGCTGGGCAGAACGCCTGTCATTGGATATGGTGTGACTAAGGCACTTTAAAGCAGTTGTAAGCAGGTTCGCGCGGAAGTGAGCACTGCTACCTTCTGGTCGCAGTTTCTTACAGCCAGTTAGCTTCTCCTTTGCTTAATCTGTGTTGGCAGTGTTTACCCCCATGCGAACACACTTGCACATGCTCACTAGTGCTTATCTAAGCTTACTACTGCTTATCTGTGCTTACACCTGCTAACTGCTGCCTTTTTCATTATGATACTGACTCTTCACATGTGCATTGCATGCAGTACTACAGTTAATAAAAATGTATGTTATTTAGTGGGTTTTGCAATACAAATATTGCTTATACCATGCTTTGCCATGTAAAATAGTCTATGCTGCACTGGGACTCGAACTGGGAATGCCAGCTCGTTAGGCGAACGCTCTGCCAACTACACTATTGCTGTAATGCTTCATTTGCATATATCATCCTTGTTATCCTCTTCAGCCTTTTAGGCTCCTTTCACCATGGCTGAGCAATGGACACACCTGCTTACCTACGATTAGCTGTACTCGTAGCTTTAGACACCAATACAAAGG
This sequence comes from Protopterus annectens, assembly GCF_019279795.1. Classification (NCBI taxonomy): domain Eukaryota; kingdom Metazoa; phylum Chordata; order Ceratodontiformes; family Protopteridae; genus Protopterus; species Protopterus annectens. The sequence continues at coordinate 47,882,715 of NC_056736.1, forward strand.
TTTTTTCTTTTGATTTTTATGTCCTGTTGCTGTTGTACACATGGGGGACTGTTGTTGGGGATATGTGGACATCTATGAGTGGTATTGCTAATTTATTTCCACTTTCTGCTGTTCAACATTGCAGGGGCATGCTTATTCTGAGGGCTCTGCTATCAGACACACCCCCTGCACTCGTACACGCTCCATGTAAGCCTGGGGGCTCGGGCCGCGCACCTTTATTACTATGCATGGTGCGCTGCCATCCTGCTCCTAAGCATCTGGTTCCATACAGGACTAGTCTAGTCCTGCATGGAAGATTAGTAAATCCTTTGATTTGGCACAGAAAATTTTGGCATAAAGGTGGAGTAGGATGCCTTGATATTCAATTGTATGTTACTTCAACAATTGTAAAATTTATAGCATTGTGGATAAATTCATTCTAGGATTCAAAATGGAAACTAATACATCAAGAAATATTATTAGTAAATAATAAATATATCACAGCCAGTCATAAACATATAATCCCTAATAGTTTTATTTGGTTATAAAAAGATTTTTGTATAAATGGAATTATACCATCTACTCAAATTCCCTATTTAAATAACATCATTTCTTGTTTCCAAAAATTCACAGATTCTAACCATTGCATTAAAGACTTACTAATTTCTATGTATACAATTATGTTGACAAATGCTTGCTTAGAAACTCATAACCTCGACAAAATGCTACCACTGACACAGCAAAGTATCTTAGTTTATTGACATATCTAAACAATCCTACCTTGGTTTGTGACTTATTTATCTTTCCTGTTAAGAAGTGCGACTGTGAGTGATAGAGAACAGACGCTACTGCACGTGACATAAAGGAATTACAACTTTTGTCTCACTTGCAGACTTTGTATGGTCAGAACAACTTTACTGTACTTTGATATTTACTTGTATATTACTGGTGTGATTTTTGCCATAGAAGTTGATTTAAGTTCTGTTTGAATTCTGCAGTTACTGATTTTGATTATTCTTTTCTTTTAGAATGTTTTATTTGTTTGAAGCTGAATATGGATTCCTTAAATGAGTATGCAATTAATGATTTGCTAATGTACATATATCTTGTACAGAATAATAAATGCTATGCATATTTAAAAGTAACTGGTGATCTGTGTTCCTCATGTCAGACGTTGGATGATTTGCTTATCATTGTTAGAAGTAAATCTAGACTTAATGATAATGATTGCACATTATCAAGTGGAATGGGTTGGAGAACTATTGTTTCATATATTAATGACTGAACTGATGAAATAAATTATGTTAGGCATAGAAGAAACGGAATACATTTAGGAAATGATGCATCTACTGTTTGCAAATATCATTCAACCCCTGTGAAACAAGGAGAGCAACCTGACAACTTTGGAATTCTCGATGAAAGTATTCATCAATCTGAGGATCCAGAAAGAAAGGAAGAAGTTCACAGAAAATAACAAGGAAGAAAAATAAACTGATTAATGACTGTAAAGGAAAGAGAATATGTAGTAAAAAAGACACTGCTTTGTTATGTAACACACAGGTTACTAGGAATGATGATATTTTCTATCATCTATCAGAAAACCTTCAGTTTACAGAAAAATGCAACATTTTTCCAACAGAGAATGTAAAAAAAAAGAGGCAAGGAGCAGGTGAAAAGGGAGAAATCAAGATTGAACGTGGAAGGTTTGAAGAACGCTACTGTAAGAAAAAAGAAGAGAAAGACAGATGATGACTACATGGCTCAAGCTGTGGATTTGCAATACCAGCTGGATGAGAATTTAATACACAATGAAAACAGTGGAATTAATAAGACTAATAGCGATGAAGATCTATCCTTTGTAACAATGGATAGAGCAGAAATGACTGTATTAGAAGCTGAAGATTCTTTAGAGCTGGCCAGCAAAGCTATTCTTGTAATAGGAGATGTGTTTATTAGAGCAACTGATACTTATATTTGCAGAGAGGATAATGAACATTGAACGGTGTTATGCTTGCCAGGAGCAAAAATAGTAGATGTGAGACAAGCCTTGGAATGCCTTAATGTAAGGAAGTTATTGACCCATTTTTATTCATGTTGGTACAAATTATGTCACTGCAAGGATTCTTTGACTGTTAGTAGGGAACTGACAGCCCTCTTAGATAGTATAGCTTGTACCAGTGTTAGGTCATATTTTTCACAAATCACCTATAAAAAGGATAGTCAGGTCACTGTGAATGAAAATGTTTTTTTGGGAGGGGAGGTAAATAGCTATATGGAAAAAATGTCCTGTTTTAAAAAATGGAAATGTGTAGAGTATCCAAGTCTAGTTTTGAGCACCCTTGTTCAGACAGTATGGTGTATATTTGACAAGATCAGGGAAGAGAATTTTTGCAGCAAGTATTTTGCAATATTTGACAAAACCTAGGCATGATTTTTGCCAGGTTGAGCATTTAATAGTTCACAGATATCAACATCTGATGCACCTCTGATGGTTTTTAATGCTAGGATCATTAATAATAAAGTGTTCTTATTAAAAATTTGCTACATTCCCACAACATTGATGTGGTTATTGTTTGTGAAACATGGTTAAAGGACAATGACTGGAAATAATTTCTGTCAGGGTATAAATGCTTTTATTCTAACAGACATTCCAACAAAAATCAGGTGGAGGTGTTATGATAGGGATTAAAGATAATTATGACATCTGTGATTATTACATGTTCAGTGATAACACCAGTACTATAGACTGTGTAACTGTGACAATAAGGACAACCCTGGAATGTATAACAGTTGTGGGAGTGTATAGACCACCAAAGTCAAGTGCAGTTGATCTAGAGGAATTCATACAGTTCTTGCATGAAACACAGGAGATAAAAATAATATTAGCTGGGGACTTAAATTTGCCAAAAACAGACTGGAATAATATTGATTCAACAATGTTAGTCAGGAAATTATTCACAATGTATATTCAGGAATAACAATTGCTTCAGACTGTAAAGAAACAAAAAACAAACAAAAAAAAAAACTATCACAGGCCAGAACATGCTAGACATTGTTTCTGTTCCTAAAGAAATCACTGTTAATTCAAGTCAAGTTTTACAACCATTGATGCACAGTGATCATAGAGTTATAAAGATTAATTTGTTGCTAGATAATTCTGCCAAATTGAAATCTGAACTAATGCACAGAGTGTTAATTACAGAGTATATGGAAACAAAATAGTCACTATGTAAAATTAACTGGAGTGAGCTGTTCAGTGGAAACACTGTAGATGAAATGTGAAAAGTTTTGAAAGAGAATTTGACTGAGTGCAAAAAAATCAAAAAAATGTTTAATATCAGGATCTAGGCATACAACATCAAGGAGATATAGTTCTATAAGAAGAAAATATCTGATTAAGGTTTGAGACAAAAGAATATAAGAAATGGAACATAGGTCAAACTACAATTTTGACAACTGAAATAAACAAGCTATCAAACAGATTAAGCATAGTCTGAGACAAGATCAAGAAATATTTGAAGAAAATTTATACAAAGATATTGAGTATAATAGGAAACCTTTTTATAGATACATAAGATGTGGAAGGAGTAAAGACATACAAGCTGATTAACTGTGTGCAGATTCTAAAAATTATTCTCAGACACAACAGACTATAGATATATTTACAAAATCTGATGCAAAACAGTTTGACTCCACAAAAGGGGTGATAAGTTGTCCTAGTGACATCCAGATAACCCCAGATACTGGAATCAAATTAGATTATATTGAAAAAGAACTGCATAAACTGAATCCAAACAAAGCACAGGAGGAGACAGAATTAGTAACAATGAGTTAAGAACACTTCAGCAAGAACTTACGGTATCATTATATCTATTATTCAGTAGGTCATATAAATATGGGGAGATTCCTTAAGACTGGAAACATGTGGTTATTAAGCCTATCTTCAAGGGAAAGGGGAGTAGGATAAACCCAGAGTCATACAGACCCTTAAGTCTACTTTCATGTTGTGGAAAAATAATGGAGAAGGTAATATTAGATAAGTTATTGTCAGAGCTGGATAGGTTGGAACTTGGAACCATATATCAGCATGCATATTTTGAAAGCAGATCTATTACCACCTTTAATATGATGTTCTATAACAATATAATAGCAGCTATGAATGACAAATTGTGCTGTGATGTAATTTATGTAGATTTAACTTCAGCATTTGACAGGGTCATGCACAAAACACTGATCAATAAATTAGTGCAACTATGTACTGATATACACTTAATAAGATGGATGGCTGCAAGGTTTACAAATAGGACATGACAAGTATCATACAGCAACTGGACAGGTGAAATCCTTAGTTACTGTCAAGGTCTCCCACAGGGCTCTGTCCTATGCCCTTACTTGTTTATATATTGGGCAGGATTCACAAAGCCTCCATGTAAGACTTATAACTCTTACACTGAGGCTGCAGTTAAACGGAGTGATGTCAGCATGCTCTGCATATTCATGAGAGCATGCTGAATCACACCTAAGTCTAACACGGTCCATGTAAGACAGTAGGGGGCACGTCCGTAGGCCGAGCCCTGCAAGCGAACACGCCCCCAGAAGAGTAAAAGTGCCCAAAGTAAACACCCACGACAGAGTCCACGGAAATGTGAATAAACACAACACAACACATGCCCCCACAGACACTATGAACAGAAAATATATAAATGAACATGTTATATATTTTTTTTAAATTGTAAAGATGTTTGCTCGTAAGTGCGCTCGTTTGCGCGGGCATGCCCATAGCGCAGCTACAGTTAGCAGTCAATGGGAAAGCATATAAGAACTAAATATGCAAAGTAAGCCAAAAAGCAATAGCGTAGTGGTAGAGACGTCAGCTGAAGAGCAGGCATTCATGGTTCAAGCCCCCACACCACCAACTTTTATTTTCAGCAAAATAAGCACGAAACAAGTCCCTGACAAACATGTACACATATAAAATGACATTTTATGTAAAATGTAATGAAATAGTCCATTTATTTTGAAGAAATGTGAAGTAACAAAACAATAAAAAAATGCCAGATGTACCTATAGCTGAGCTACAGTTTAAAAAGGTGAGTGCATCTGCCCGTAGGTGAGCAGTGGTTTAACAGGTGCAGAATGAGTGCCCGTAGCTGAGCAGTGGTGTCACACACTGAAACTGTGTGCCCCTAACTGAGCTGAGAGTACTATGCGCACTGACAGCCAAATGAGGCAACGTTGAGCAAGCTGTAACAAAACTGCCTTTACACAGACACACCCCCTAGCCTGTCTAGACAGTCATAAAATATAAAAAGCAGTGGCCAGGTTCGAACCCAGTATACCACGCACCATAGTCAAGGTACTGAACCACTAAGCTACGACAGCTGTACTTGGGAATGCAGTAATAGCAAATATATAGGAATGAATAGAAAGTGGAGCATGACAAAGCAGGTTTTAGGTTCATAGGTTCATACTAGGCTATCTGCCCAAGGGCATTTATAAGCCTAGCCCAGAGTTTAATGGCTTTCGCCACCCCTTTAGTTTGAAGGAAACTATGCCCATTATTTTGCTGTGCCTCTGTCAAGCAGTGACACTGAGGTAATCCCTGGGGTATATCTGCGATCTCCCATCCATTGGTCAAGATTTGTTTTGAACAAGGCCAGCGAGGTGCTCTGCCTCACATGTACCGGGATTTTGTTCCACAGCATAGGGAGTCTCTGGGTGATGAATCTGTCCCTCCAGCACATCCTATTAATAACCGTGTCAAGGTTTAAGTCTCCCGCCCCTAGTTCTGAGGGATCTAGATTTTTTGAGGTGAAGCATGTTCATCAAATCTGGGTTTGACATGGCCTTGTATGTCAGGCACAGGTCAACTCTGAGCAAGCGGTAAGCGACTGAATAGAGCTGGAGTTCTTTCAGTCGGGCAGCATAAGACATATTTTTGAGACCCTTTATCCTTTTGGTGATGAACTTTTGGGGCCTTTCCAGCTGCTGCAGGTGTTGGGTCAGATACATTCCGAATGGGGCATTGTACTCAATCATTGGTCTGATGAGTGATGAGTACAGGGGGACGATGACCTCCCTTGATCTAGATGTGAATCCCTTCATGATAAGGTGGGCAATGTAGAAGGTCTTTCTAACTACTTTAGCAATGCGAGTGTCAAACGAAAGGTTACTGTCAACCTGGATCCCCAGATCCCTGATAACCTCTTCTGTGCTCAGTGGATTGTCACCTATATGGTAGCTAGGGGTAACCTTGTTTTTCCCGAAGGGTATGACTATGCATTTCTTGGCGTTTAACTTTAGGCCATGGCTCTGGCACCAGTTATCCGTTTCTGTGCGACCCTTCTGAAGGATATCTGTGTCAGATGTGTTCGACTATGGCCCAGTTTGCAGTCATCTGCAAACTTTGTCAGCCATAACCCTCCTGTGTTTGCTTGTACTTCTGAAAAGTAGATTCCGAACAAGAGTGGGCCCAGGACTGAGCCCTGTGGGACACCACTTGCGGCAGGCTTTGAGTCTGACATGGCACCAGCAACTCTGACCCTGTGGGTTCTGTCACTTAGCCAGTTTGCAACCCATCTTGTGATGTATGGGTTTACATTTAAGCTGATGAGTTTTTCAATGATACCTGAGTGGGGTATTGTGTCGAAAGCCTTTGCCAGGTCGAGATAGGCTGTATGGACTGCCTTTCCCTCATCAATGGCCTTGGTGACTGTTTCGAAAAAGTCAACCAAGTTTAAAAGGCATGATCTGCCTTTGACAAAGCCAAACTGGGTTGGATCCAAAGTCTGCAAGTTCCCTATGTCTTTATTTATGAGTTCCATTATGATCCTCTCCATAGCTTTGCAGATCAGGCTTGTCAAGCTGATGGGACGGTAACTTCCAGGGTCGGTGGAGGCACCGCCTTTGTGAAGTGGGACCACAGTTGCCGTGCGCCACTCCTTGGGAATGTATCCTGAGGTGAGGCTAAGATTAAACAGCTGTCCTAACTGCGGGTTTAATTCCTCATTGAGTTCATGGAGCACACAGCTGGGGACACCATCCGGTCCCATGGATGCTGTGTTTTTCGCCTTGGAGAGAGCAGTTCTCACCTGGGCGTTAGAGATGTTTGGGGGGCTACAATCCTCTGGTATAGATATCTCTCCTTTTGGGGGGAGGGGGGGAGAAGTTTGCACCGAACCTGTCAGCCAGTATGTTGGCAATGTCTGTAGGTTCAGTAATTTTCACATCATTTTGAGCTAATTCTGAGCATATCTGGGACTTTCCTCCCAGGTTTCTAACATAGCTAAAGAAGGCCTTATGATTGTCTTTTGAGTCCTTAGCGATTTTTCTCTCAAAATTTGCCTTGGATGATTTTATGAGAGCTCTTAGTTTTTTACTTATAATGATCAAAGGTGTCTTACCTTTTTAGGATTTTGCTCTATCTTGTAGTAGCTTCCTCCTTTTGTTGTAGAGCTTGTTTATGGCTGGGGTCCACCAGACTGGACGCTTGCCTTTGGTACAAAGAGTCTTTGTTTTGTTTGGGATTGCCTGATCCATGCAGTCCTGTAGGTGCTGTTAGAAGGCATTTGTAAGTGATTCAGCGGCTTGAGTAATGTTTTCCACCAGCTCGGGGGCCTTAAAGGAGACCACACTAGTCTTTAGAAGTGTGAAGTCGGCTTTTGAGAAGTTCTTCACTGTGGTCTTTTTTATCTCAGGTGGGGCCGGGATGAGGACCTCCAGTGAGATTAGTTTATGATCTGATCTCACCAGTGAGGGGTATACTTCCGGTGTTGAACATTGTGATCCCATGTTCGTGATGATGAGATCAAGTATGTTTTCACCTCTTGTGGGGATGGTGACTAGTTGTTCCATGGCATTTGAGTTTATGAACTCCAGGAACCTTTGGGCTAGAGTGTTTGGGCTTGATTAGTGATCCCAGTCTATATTAGGGTAGTTGAAGTCACCTAGTATGGTGGTGTTTGGAGATACATTTATCCCCTCCAGTGTTTTCAGGAAAGCTATGTGAGGTTCCTGAGTTTGAGAGGGTGGCCTGTAACATGCTACACATTTCAGAGCAGTCTTGCCTATGGTTAATTGCACCTGGATGGTCTCCGATGCATCGTGCATTGCCACCAACCTTGAGGTGTGGGTGTCCTTGATGAATATGGACACTTCCCCTCCTTTCTTGGTGTTGTCCGGATTTTGGGGCCGGAACGCATGATATGAGATAAAACCTGATAGTGCTGGGGTGCTCTCAGGAGCCTTGAACCAGGTTTCAGTCACAGCACAGACATCGATGTTCTCCATACTGAGAAGGGCCTTGAGTGCATGCATCTTGAGGTTGAGACTTCTGGCATTGAGCAGCATTACCCTTAGTTTTTTTCCTTTTTTGTGTTCTAGGGTGGTAGGTTTAGAATTTGAGCCTTGCCTAAAAAAGGCACTATAGGGGTGGCAAGAGCCTTTGCCAATATCTGGAAGCCCAGGGGTGACAGGTGCAAGCAGTCCCTTGCGAAGCAGCGTGGCTTGTAAAGCATGTCATCCCAGGCAGACAGACATTGGATCCCCTTTGAATGACACCAGAGTTTAAGCCAATTATTAAAGCTGATCATCTTATCTCTGTATTGTGGCATCATTCTTGGTGAAGGTAGGATACTGCTCAAGGTCAGGGTCATACCTGCCTGGGCTACATAATCAGAGAGCTCCTCAATGTCTCTTTCATGTAGTCCAAGGAGGCCTCAGGTCGTTTACACCAGCGTGGACAATGACTGAGTCGTACTTGTACCTGCTGTTGAGAGACCTGAGTGCTTGTGTTATGTGGCGGATTCTAGTGCCCGACAGGCAGCTTACTGTGACGTTCTCCTTACTCAATCTGGTGAGCGGGACATCAGTGTGTCTGACTATGGAGTCACCAGTGATGAGTGTGTCTGGCATTGTGTTTGGCCTTAAGGGCTGTGACTGTTTGGCACACTGACTGTGTGGTCTATGTGTTGCATGTGTTGTGTCCTGAGGTGGTAGTTGTTTGGGTGTCTGCTTTGGTGGCCTCTGCTGTTTTGGTAGATTTTTGATCAGAGCCTCCGAGTATGTCTTTGTGTGTTTATGTGTATGATTTGAAGTTGTGATAGTACTATGTGAGACTGGGTATGTGGTGTGTGGTTACCTTCTCCTCCTGTCTGGTCTTGCCAGTCCTATGTTGAGAGAGCTCAGCCTCCAGTTTGGCTGTATAGTTGCATCTCTCACATGTATTTGTGTTTTGTGGGAGAAGGAGAGGGTTGTCTGTGTACATGAGGCAATTGTAACATTGCCTCAATATTCCCAGGTTCACCAGCTGAGCAGGAGAGGACACTAGAAACTGATCCATCGACATGCTAGAAGGAATAGACAAAAACTTAAAAAAAGACTCTGGGGGATGTGGGTGATCGAGAAGGGGGTTTTAGGCTGGTGGGGTACTATCTATAATAAAAGTGCTATATCAAGGTGAGAAAGTACTGTAGGAGCAAGTGCTAGGTTTTACAGATAGAGAATAGTCTACTTAGGAATCAAGTAGAGATGAACTTTTTAGTTATAGGATACGCTGGTAAGATCAGTAGTACAGTTCAAGGAAGGCTGTTTTAAGGGAAAATTTGAAGAGTGGACTTTAGGTAGCCCGAATAGTTTAACCCTGATTAACCGCTGCTGTTGTGTGCTACAGTGGCAACTCTGCGCTAAATCGTGCTAACGCGTGTTTAGCTTGTTTTATAGCAGGGGGCTGAAAAAAGCTAGGAACTGGCCCAAAACGGCCAATGGACTACTAGTTTCTGGCTGAAACCACACCAAATTGGTCAAATAGGCTGCTCAGTGCTTCCCACTCCCACTGGTAAGCAGAGAAGTGGATACAATTCCAAAATGGCCACTCACAGATAAGTGCAGGAAAAACAGCATATATAAGCCCCATAGGCGGGAATACACAGCATAAACGATTGTAGAACTGACTTGCAGCCAGAATGTCAGGTGTAAGTGAGGGTAGTTGCTTTCGAGCACAGAGGTGGGGCATTGAGGAGTCCAGATACATGGTCTGGCTCCTAGTCCACAATCATGAGGCCCAACTCATGCAGGGCCAGGTCCTGTGGGGAGCATATAGGGCTGAGGTGTGGGACCGGTTGGCTCATGATCTTACCAGTGCCACAGGGATTCCAAGGACTGGTGAGCAGGTCCATCACCACCATGCAGACCTGAAGAGACGCAAGCAGGACCAATTGAACCTTTGGATCCAGGAGGCCCGGCAAATGCCCAACGCCCCACTACTGAGTAAGTTACATTTAATTATGTATGTAAGAAATTAAATTAGCTGATATTATGGAGATGTGTATTCCAATATTACTTCATTTATATTTCAGCTGCAGGTGTCCGTTCTGCGAACCGCAGAGCCTATGGTGATAGGCTGGTGTGGTTGCGCCACCAGGCAGGTCAGTAATCCACTCCCAGTAACTGTAAAGAAATATAAAAGTATGACAGTTAGCAAAAGAGTGCAGTGTAGTCACTAAGTAATAAAATGTGCAAGTAACAGTGTAAAAGTGTTTGCAAGTATTGCTTGATTACAAAAGTGTGTTGCAGTCAGAAATCCAAACAGAAGAATGAAAATGTCTGAAATAAATTCTGAAATAAAGATGCCCCACCTATAATATCATAGTGCACAACCTGCAGCAGGCTGAAAAGTACACCTGCAGAAGATGAGCAACTCACATGTGTGAAATATATCCCTGTTGAAATACTGAAACATGACAGAAGTGAGACTGCTGGAAAGGATTGTAATAACTACAGGTAAAACATGTCAATAAAGCCTAGAAGTAAGTACCATCCTGAATAGTAAAATGAAAACAAGTGAGAGAGTGTGAGAAAGAGTTATGAATCCACCAATAAAGTAGTAATAAACCCTGTATAAAGTATACTGCAGTCAGTACAGAATGAAATGAATGTGACAAGTAGAACCAAACTGTGAAATGTGTCCAAAGTGTTGCAGCAGCTGGAATGTGTATCCCAAAATCTGGATATGTTGCTCTCAGTCTGCAATATGCAGATAGTATGATTGTCTGAAATATCAAACATCCACAGTTGTCTATAGCTATATAAAGCAAACGTAGCAGGATGATGTAGCTGAACAAAGCCAGATATGAACGTGTATGAATAACAATAAAATGTATATTGATGTAGCAGTAACAGTCCTATCACCAAAGTGAAGTAGTTATCATATAGGAAACTGTAGTTAGAACAGTAGTGTGTATATACCTGTAGCTATTAGAAATGTACAGCATATGTATTGGTATTCAAAGGTGTTAATAATATTTTTTCACCCCACCCTATAACCACATATAATCTATTCCATGTGAAAATGGTATGTGCAATCACAATTAACACCCCTGGACATTTGTCCTGATGGGTCCTAAATATTTGCATGTCTGTTGATGCATCTGCCCTGTTCATACATCCAAACCTGATGGCCTGTTGCCATCAATCAACCCTGCATGTTGTTGGACTGTGTATTGCTGTTCAAATTATGCATGTGTTATGCTTGCTGTTCAATGGTGTGAATATCTGGGTGTTTGGTTAATGGGAATACTAATGCATGCTGTTACAACTAATTGCGAATGGTATTGTATGTTACTAACCCAAAATGTCATGACATAATGCAAAACATAGAACGACAGGGAAGGCGGGTTCCAGCGGACTCACCTCTCCCACCTCAGCTGGCGAGTGCACCTGGCACTAGTGCCCAGTCTGGACCCTCCTCCGATGGCCCTGTGCCACCTGTGGGTGGAAGCACTGCAGGGGATGGGGCCCATCCCCCCTCTGCAAGTGTGGCCGGAGGAGAACCACCACTCACCCTCCGTACCGTCTGGACTCTGGTGCGTAGGGAGATCCGGGACTCTGCTCTTGAGCCCCTACGCCAGCTTGAGGCACAGGTGGCACAATTTACGGGCATGCCTGTTGCCCGGCCTACACAGCCCCAGCACAGCCCCGTCCTGGGCAGTGAAGGAACAGTGGCAACTGCCCATGGGTGGGGATATCAGTTCCACTGTTGCCATCTGTGGGCTCATGGGCTCTGGATATCCAAACCTCCGTCCCCGTCAATTGTGTAACCCCCCACACGTGTCATACACCGCCCCTGTATGCGTCTTGTTTGTCTTGTCTGTTGACCTACCCAACCTACCTCCCCAGCTATACTGACTTCCTTCACCTGACATACCACTCTCACCTGAAAAAAAAGGGCACTCTGTACCCACAAAAAAATTACGCCCCATACATAGCTGCCCATTCTGCACATATGTCTACCAGACATGGAAACTATCAATTACAATTGGCTGTACAAGTATTATTGTTGTCCTTACACCTCTCTCAGGGGTGGAAGGTATCAAATGTCACACCAAATTACAAACATATGCACAGCTGTTGCTGATGAAGGAATGGGCAGCTATGGGCCTTACCTACATCCCTCCTGCAAAACCCAAGCTTGTTTCCCTACTGTCATACCCTCTTTGTGACACCTTTTTCACCACTTTCCTGTCTCCCCATTTCCATTTCTTTCAAAGAAAATAGCGCGGGTGTGCGCAAGAGTAAGCACATTTAAGTGGTTGTAAGCGGGTGTGCACGTTTGTGCGCGGAGCTGAATGCCAGTGTGCATGCGTGAGCTCCACGCAAACCAGCGCTAACCCGGTTACAACTGCTTAAAAGTGCCTTAATCACTCTGATTGACAGGTTCTGTAGTCAGTTCAAAAGCAAAATAAAATCCCACTGTCAGTCCCGAACCCAGGACCTTGGAAACAGTAGTCTGCATGACTTACCAATAAGTCATGACTCTTATACAAGAACATTGTGATAAAATAAATATATCATGTAATAGTATGAATTAATGTAAAGGGAATATAGGATGTGTAGTACACAAAGCATGTCATTTAGAATTACTGTCAAAACTAGTGGATTTCCATAATAGTAGTGTGTGAACAGAAACAGCCATGCTAGTTGGTAGCTAGTAGGTAATAATGTCACTGTAGCACCTTGCAAGCCACACACATACTCACAGCAGGATAATCACTGCCCATACCCCACAACCTCTTACAGGAACACATCGGGACCAAGTAATAAAATATGTGGAGCAAAGGCCCAAAACCAGGGACACATTACAAATAATGTTACAACAAACTCAGACAGTTCAGAGAGTAACAGGTTCTGCATTTTGTGGGATATTTGGAAGGGTATGAAGTCTGTAACTTGAATGTTTGTCACTATATTCTGACTTGAGCCCAGAGTGATTTGCCAGTAAAAGCTGTGCATGAGATATTGACCAAAATATGAGGCAGAAATGTGGACAACCTGCAAATATTTGTACACATGAGAGGTCTGACACCACCATATTTGAATAGTTAACAGCCCAGACATAGCAACAGTGAATGAGTTACAGGGATGCCCCACAGACTCCATGTGAAATGTACAAACAGTAGGCAGAAAGGTGTAACAACACATGCCATGGTAACTATGGAGTCCTGAAAGTATTCACCACTTGCATGTCAGAATAAGTGTAGTAATACATATGTTCATGCTAACCCACACTCACAACTGCAGCATACCAGACAATTTAATGGGTGTACACCACTGATATGTACCATTCCATGAGGCAGATAACAGATGAACCTGAGAGTCTCTGGGGCCTGCTCAGCAGCATACTCAAATACCCTAATAGATGTCAAAGCCCACACCATGGCCAGACCACACTGCATGCTGTAACACCCTAGCAGATATAGCAAGCATTCCAAGGTGTGAATGTACATGGAAAATAGGAAAGCCACAGCAGCACACCACAGTCAGGACACCTAGCAGGCATACAAGTAGTGACTGTAAAGGGCAAATATTGAAGCCTTAGCAACAAAGTGCAAGCAAAAGTGAAAGGAAAGCACACACACACACACATTAACAGTAGTAGTAGTTGTAGGTGTCAGTGTACATACACAGTTAGTACAGGAAACTGGAGAAATGAATGGAGGAATGTTAATCTACAACACAGCTGGAAATATGAGAGAGATACCAACCTTTACGCTCACAGAACATTGTCCACAGCATACCAGCATGGTCCCTGCCCTTAAAATCTGAAAGGGCTACGCCTATCTCACATACCATTTTATAGCACTATTCTGAAATCACAGGGAGAACTGCAATCAGCACACAACTGGCTGCATGCAATTAGCAAATGCTGGCTAACAATTGGTGCAGAGGCCATCACATAGACATATGCAGATACCTACAAAAGTATGCTGTACTCCCAGTCCACACATGCAATACTTTCATTGCACCCTGAGAAGGACGTGAGAGACAGACAGACAGAGAGAGAGAGTGAGGGAGAGACAGAGACAGAGAAAATTGAAATTAAGCAGACACAAATAAAACTGTTCAGCAACAGCCACCTGAAAGCTGACAACTGGCAAGTGGAGCAGCAGGACAGAAAACCAGATGGCAACACAAGCAGCTGTGACAAACACAGGTAATGTGAAGTAATACTATAAAGGTCTACATACTGTGAACCCTCCGTATGTGTCATTGGTCTGTATCCATATGTATATGAAGATGTGTAAAGGGCAGGGGACATACAGCAACTATCAGTGAAGGCTATACATACATTTGTATGTGAGAGCATCTATGTGCACATATCGATGTAGGTTGACTGTAGGTTATAGTGCAATGTACAAAGTAGATTTCACAGTTATGTATGTTTAGCAGTATGTTAGTGTGTGTATACAGTATGGTAGACAAACATGTTGCTATACCTGTCTATCATATGGATACGTATGTATGTCAAAATATGTATGTATGTATATATATATATATATATATATATATATATATAATATGCATATATGTATACATACATAGAGAGAGATGTAGGAATACATAGACAGATGTAGATAGAGTATGTACAAACATATATATGTAATACACACATACAGATATAGATATATGTAGATACATATACATAGACAGACTGATCTGACTATCTACAGGTATGACTGTATATGACGACCTCAACACCCCCTGTCCCACCCCCTCTGTGCCCCCCCTCCATATCTATAGCAATATATGTACATCAATATATATATATGTGTATATGTATACAGACATATATATATATATATATATATATATATATATATATATATATATATATATATATATATATATATATATATATATATATACATACATATATATATATCTATATATATATATATATATATATATATATATATAGAGAGAGAGAGAGAGAGAGATGTATATATATATTCTGAGTAAGGCACATGTGTACAGATGTATTGCAACAGGTGCCTGGTGACAAAGGCATGGAGTAAACACCAGTGTCAAAACTGGAGTACCATACCCCATTTCAAATCATCTACACCAGTAACCACCAGATATGTCATTGGCTGCCCACCACTGCATGTGTCAGGGGTGAACAGGGTCATACATGTGTACAATAGTGCCCCCAATGATATTCGCAGTGGCACACTATTCCTGGAATACCTGCACATGGTATGTGTCAGCAGACATGGTGTGTCAGCTATGGACATGTCGGTCAGTGTACCCCTCCACACCACATAATGGATGCCATGGTATGTACCTCACATGACAGCTACAGATATGGAGAAGGACACAGTGACATGTACAACACTGTGACAATGCACTCAAACACATTACCAATGCACAGTGACTGACAACACCACAGAGTACACACATACTACCCACATAGAGGTTACCACTCCTGGATTTACATACGTAAGTCACACCCATGACAGATGTCCAACAACCATAGTAACACCTCACACCATCCACAACCTAAATTACTGCTGTGTGTCATCCATGCCACTGCAATAGAGAGCACATGTGGAGGTAAAGGTTCCTACCCACAGATAAGACATACCCTGCAATAAACCACACAGTGTTAAGAAGCAAGACTCCCTATGAGTACATGTCACACATACCCCTGCTGAATGTTAGTCAGATAGGTAATATGCCATATGAGTCACCCTGTGTAACTGTGTGACAGCAGCAGGTACCATCACACCACATGTGTCACAATGGTCAGGGTAGCAAAACAGTATGCTGCTGTACTCCCAGGGGCAATAGCATATTGTATAGTATTTATTGTAATGTAATGTATTGTGTTGTATTGTATTGGTATGTTGAGGTGCCTCCTTCGTGGAGTGGAACCACTGCTGCTGTGCGCCAGTGTACAGGTACATATCCTGTAGTCGGGCTAGTGTTATATAGCACTTCTATATGTGTGTTTATCTCCTGTCAGAGTTTATGTAGCATGCAACTGAGGATACCATCAGGTCCCAGTCATGTTGTGCATTCTGCTTTCATGAGGGTGACTCTCACCTGGACATCTGTGATGACAGGGAGGTTACAGTCAGCTGGGATAACTATGTCTTATTCTGGAGGAGAGGGCGGGGTGACACCTGCACTGAACCTGTCTTCCACAATGTTGTCAATATCTGTGGTTTCAGTGAAATATTTGTTGTTGAGTACTAACTATGGGCATAGAGGATGGATTCTGACCAGGTTGCTAACATATCTGAAGAAGGCTTTCTGGTTGTCTGTAGTGTCCCTCTTGATTTCCCTCTCAAAGTTGCCCATGGATGTTTGTATGATGGAAAATAGATCCTTACTAGTGCTGCTCAGACATGCCTTCCCTTTATGGAATTATGCTCTGTCTTGCAGTAGCTTCCGTCTGTTGTAATACAATCTGTCTATGGCTGGGGTCCACCAGACAGGATGCTGTCCCTTTGTGGAGAGTGTCTTGCTCATATATGGGATTGCATGATCCATGCATTCTTGGAGATGTCTGTAGAAAGCATTTGTGTAGGGGTCAGCATTGTGGGTTGTATCTGCCACTGGCCCAGTGGGCTGAAAGGATACCATGTCACTGTTACAAAGTGTAAAGTTTGCATCTACAATGTTATTCACTATAGTCGTTTGTGCAGGTGGTGGTGGTGGGATATGTATATCCAGGGCAATTAGTGTGTGGTCAGCTCACAGTAGTTGATGATGTAGGCCATACAGTACCTAGATACAAAACCCCAGAGGGAGGAGGTGCTCTGGAACTGAATCAGTGTTCTGACTGCTGGGGTTTGGTAGTATGTCGTATGGAGTGTGCCAGGTACTGTTGCACAGTTGCTGGCTGAGCACTGATACCTGGCCATTAACATGTGTATCCACCAATAGACAGACAGATGCTATATATGTGAGATATGTTGTATCATAACAGTCGAGTAGCATGTGTAGTATGTGTGCCAAATTCTGCTGACATATATTGCTGATATCAGGTTATTTTCTTTTTCAGGTACATGGCTCACCCGCGAAATCCCGCTTACTCCACAGCTGAGGATGAGGAGATACACCAGAGCCTGGTTCGGGATTATGCAATACTCTTTTCCCACACCAGCCAGAATCAGCAGAAGAGGGCTGCACTGTGGCAAGACCTGGTCCGTCGGGTAAATGACATAGGCATGCATAATAGGACATATGAGCAGGTACGACATCACTGCAGTGATTTAATCAGAAATGTCCATCAGCGTGTGTCGGATATCCACAGGCAACAGGTCGCCACAGGTGGTGGGGTGGCTACACATCCCCCACTCACCAGACTGGAGGGGCTACTCATGAGTGTAGTGGCTCCAGTCCGCCAGCAACAACAGCAGCAGCAGACATGCATTATGATGGAGGGTGGAGCCACGCAGCAGCAAGACAGTGAGCGTGCAGGTAATATGCCATATGTATAGTTGACTGTTGTGTACACTGGTAGTGAATGCATGTGTGAGGTGTGTCCTTGGTTTGTAGCTGTCACCATAGTATTTAATGTGCAAGTGTGATATCCTCAATATTAGCAGCTGACCTGTGAAAGGCGACTGTTGTATTACTGACCTGTATCATACTCAGTAACAATGGCACAGTTGTGCACACTGACATTAGTTTCTTCATGTCTGCAGGTCCCTCCGGTGTAACAGCAATGCAACCTATCCATGCTGGTGAGTGTGTATTAACAATACCTGTACTAGTCTTGATAGTAATAGTAATATTAGGCTCACTTAGTAGTGCTCTTTGTATGCATGTAGGTGTGTCTGTGTCTGTGTGTTGATATCATGCATACTGAGTAGTGTACAATTGTGTGCAACTGTGTGTATGTGCATGTGTGCATGTGTGCATGTGTGCACGTGTGCATGTGTGCATGTGTACACCTGTGCATGTGTGCATGTGTGCATGTGTGCACGTGTGCATGTGTGCACCTGTGCATGCGTGCATGTGTGCATGTGTGCATGTGTGCACGTGTGCACCTGTGCACCTGTGCATGTGTGCATGTGTGCATGTGTGCATGTGTACATGTGTGCACCTGTGCACCTGTGCATGTGTGCATCAATGGTAATGTGTAGACATTGTAAACTGTGGAATGGTACACCAGACAGGGTCTGAGGGAGCTGACAGCATGTCGCACAGCCATGACTGACAGTATGCGTGACATTGTGGCTGCCATCCGTAATTTCACCAATGTCATAGACAGACGTGGGGACATATTAGACCGGTTCCACAACTACATGTCCATGAGCCAGGGCGATGGTGGACGGTTGAGGCGTCGACGTGGGCATATGCCAGCAACAGCAGCAGCTGGCAGTCGTCGCGGCAGACAACAGGGCCACGGCTGCCACCATAGTGCCAGCAGCAGCCCCAGCAATGCTGGGTCTGTGCTGTCATCAGACCGCCCAAGGAGACCACGTGCACGTGGTTCTGGCCAGGCCCTACAGGGATCTGTGTCCAGTCAACGAACATCTGCTTCTGATGACAGTACCCAGTCTGGGTTGGTACCGGATACGGTCCGTAGAACCCCTGCAAGGCACAGGTACCGTGTCCGTGGCCAGAGACACTGATCAGTATGACCTGGCAGGTACAGTCTGTGGCTGTCCACAAACACCAGTATATGGCAGCCATGAGGTGGAACTGTGTGCATCCATACACACATGCGAATTGACAACACCTAGGGCTACCGCATACACGCACACACTGCATCAACATTGCCCCACCTTGTACTGCTGTCCCTCACCAACACACATACACATACATGTCGATCGGTGGTATCGGTGGCTGACTCAGGCATACCAAGTTCACACCCTGTGCATATAATGAAATTGTGCCACCTCCTGCAATCTGTAATATCAGTGCAGGTACAGGTTAATATGTTGCTGATGCACAGGGTGACTACATAGACGTGTAGTAATAGTATCATGTTGTTAACAGTAATGTGTGCTGAAATAATTGTGAGTATATCACAGCATGCCTGATGCAGTAAGGGTGTGATTGTCATGTACTGTTGTCTACACCCATGGTAAGTACCGTAGTGTATCATCTGCACATGTTGGCGTACTGGTGGTAAGGATGTCAACAGAAGGCTACATACATAGGTAGCACAGGGGATAAAATAATGAATGTATTAATACGCAATGATGGTCATGTAAACTGCAAGTGGCATGTTGCCCACACTGGAGTCTGCAATGCGGATGTTTGAGGATGTTGATATGTGTGCAGTACTACACGACTGGTACAGGACACACAGGAGCATCCTAGCACTGCAAGCTCACATCTCATACCATGCTAGACAGCCCCAACACACAAATCTAACTGTCACAGGAGGGAGAGTCCCCATACATGTCAGGGATACTGTGGTGGCAGTCCAGGTAGCATACATCCTACTAAGTATGGAACCACTGAGTGAAGGCTCAGTGTCTGTTATTTGACATGTGTATTACTGCAGGTATGAGCACAAGGGTTTCCATCCAGTCATTGTAGATCCTGACAGTACATGGTCTGTACACTTGTGTGTGCTGAGACTGGACCCTAACCATCTGACCTGTGTATTTCCATGTACATGTGCATAGTGCCTGCTTATTTGCAGTGTTACCTACTGGAAGTGGTACAGCTTGTTTGTTGTACAATGGACTACATGCAGCCCTGCTTACTGTAGCAGTGTTTGCATACATGTTTGCTTGCAATTACCCTGGAATACTGATCCCACCTGCAATGCATAGTTACAGAGCTTCTGTGGACTGCTAGTGACATCTGCATAGCTTACTATATGTATGTCCATGTCTCACTTGACAGAATGTCACTGTTTGTCCTGTTCACATGTACGTTGCCTGTGACACATTGCATATGACTTACCTGACATTTGTCCACGTGAGCAGTCATATATGCTACTGCTAACTAATCACAGGCACTACACCCTCACATATTCATCTTCTGTTGAACCACCTGCTTCGCTAGGGATGGCTTGCACCTGTCACCCATGGGCTTTCAGATATTGGCAAAGGCTCTTGCTACCCCCATAGTGCCTATGTTAGGCAAGGCTCAAATGACAACCCACCTTCATAGGTATAACAAGGGATAAGAAACTAAGAGTAATGCTACCCAACGCCATAAGTCTAAACCTCAAGATGCATGCACCCGAAACTCTCCTTGGCATGGAGAACATCGATATCTGTGCAGTAACAGATACCTGGTTCAGGGCTACTGAGAGCACCCCAGCACTACCAGGTTATACCTCATACCATGATTTTCAGCCCCAAAACTTGGAACGAACCACAAATGGAGGGGAAGTATTGATATTCATCAAAGATACCCACACCTCCAGGTTGGTGGCAAAGCACCAAGCATCAGAGACTATCCATGTGCAACTAACAATGGATGAAACTGCCTTCCAGGTTGTAGCCAGCTACAGACCATTCTCCCAAACCCAAGAACTGCACTCGGCCATCCTGTGAACAGTGGACATATGAAGGTCTCTCCAAACACCATTATATTGGGCGACGTCAGCTACCCAAACATAGACTGGGAGAATGACTCCAACTCCAACACCCTAGGCCAAAGATTCCTAGAATATATGAGCTCAAATGCTATGGAACAGCTTGTTACCACTCCCACAAGAAGGGGAAATATACTGGACCTGATCATCACCAACATGGGGACTCTATGCTCCAGACCAGAAGTGTATCCCTCACTGGTAAGATCAGACCATAAACTAACCTCACTGGATATTCACATCCCGACCCCACCCCCTGCCCAGAACACCACAGTGAACAACTTCTCTAAAGCAAATTCACACTCCTCAAAACTGAGGTGGAAACCTTCAAAGCCCCCGGGCCTGTGGAAACTACAGACCAGACCGCAGATTCCTCTATAAATGCATTCTATGGACACCTTCAGGAATGCATGGATCATGTGATCCTGAATAAAACCAAGACCCAATCCTCCAAAGGCAGACGTCCTGTCTGGTGGATCCCAGCCATAAACAAACTACAGAATAGAAGGAGGAAGCTACTAAATGATACTGCAAAATCCCAAAAAGGGAAGGCATCACTGATCAGTACTAGCAAATAACTACAGGCACTCATAAGATTGTCTAAGGCCAGCTTCGAGAGAAATTGCACAGGACACTAGAGATAATCACAAGGCTTTCTTCAGTTATGTTAGGAACCTGGGTGGTAATTCCCAGATATGCTCAGAGGTAGTCCAAAATGTCAATAGAAACACCAAACCCACATACATTGCCAACATTCTAGCTGACAGCTTCAGTGCAAACTTCTCCCCCCCTCCACACCGAAAGTGCAAATATGTATCCCAGCAGAGTTCTGCCCCCCTGACATCTCAGATGCTCAGGTAAGATCCGCCCTCTCCAAAGCAATACACACTGCATCAATGGGACCAGACAGTGTCCCGGGCTGTGTCCTACATGAACTCCAAGACGTGCTACAACCAAACATAAAACTACTGTTCAATCCCAGCCTTGCTACAGGATAGGTGTCCAAAGAGTGGTGTACAGCAACAGTGGTCCCTCTACAGAAAGGTGGTGCCTCAATGGATCCTGGACACTATCGCCCCATAAGCCACACTAGCTCAGTCTGCAGAGCTATGGAAAGGATCATCATGGACCACATAAATATAGATATTGGGGACCTACAGACACTGGTTCATACCCAGTTTGGCTTTGTTAAGGGCAGATCCTGCCTCTCAAACCTGGTTGATTTCTTTGAAACTTTCACCAAGGCCATTGACGAGGAGAAGGTGGTCCACACAGCCTACCTGGACCTCGCTTTAGCCTTCGATACAATACCCCACTCGGGCATTCTAGAGAAGCTCACCAGCTTAAATATAAGCCCCTATGTCACTAGATGGATTGCACACTGGCTCAAGGACAGAACCCACATGGTTAGAATTGCTGGAGCCATGCCAGACTCCAAACCAGTTACAAGTGGTGTCCCACAAGGCTCAGTCCTGGGACCTCTCTTGTTTGGTATATATTTATCGGAGGTACAGGCCAACATGGAAGGACTGTGGCTGACCAAATATGCAGATGACTGCAAACTGGCCACCATAATCGACTCTCCAGCCGACACAAGCATCTTCCAAAAGGGCCTCATAGAAACAGACTACTTGTGCCAGAGCCATGGCCTCCAGCTGAATGCAAACAAGTGTATAGTCATCCCCTTGGGCAAAAACAAAGTGCCCACAAAGTACCACATAGGTGGTACTCCATTCTGTACAGAAGAAGTATTTAGGGACCTGGGGACCCGAGTTGATAGCAATCTCTCATTTGACAACCACGTGGCCAAAGTGGTTAGAAAGACATTTTATATAGCCCACTCCATCATGAGGGGATTCACTTCTACATCAGGGGAGGGCATCGTGCCTCTTTACTCATCCCTCATCAGGCCCATAATTGAGTACAATCCCCCTGTTGGGATGTACCTTACCAGACACCTGCAGCAAATGGAAAGACCCCAAATGTACCTCACCAAGAGGATCAAAGGGATCAGACAGATGCCATATGCTGACCGGTTAAAGAAACCCCAGCTCTACTCAGTGGCATACCGCCTGTTCAGAGGCGTTCTGTGCCTAAAGTATAATGCCATGTCAAACCTGGAATTAATGGGCATGCTGCACCTGAGAATATCCAAATCCCATCGGGCTACATGCTTGAGAGACCTGAACCTCAGCAGTGAAATAAATAGGACATGCTGGAGGGACAGAGTCATAACCCAGATGCTCACTTCACTGTGGAATAAAATCCCAGTCCAGGTTAGGCAGAGTCCCTCGTTGACTCTCTTCAAGAGGGATCTTGATGAGTGGATGGGACATTGTAGGTTTACCCTGGGTATCACTTCTGTGTCACTGTTAGACAGAGGCACAGTATACTAACCTCGGAAAAGGGCATGGCAAGATATATTTACAATGGATGGCGACAGCCAAACACATTCTGGCCAGGTTCTTAAATGCCCTAGGGCAGATAGCCTAGTATGAACCTATGAACCTATGTACCTTGTTCCCCATTGACCCTATGTGCTGTTAATCACCATGGCAATCACAATACTATGGTAGCATGTGCAAAGGTCAATTGTCAGTCACCTCTATGGTAGAGTTGTGGAATATGTGGGTCATGTGGCAATGTCACAGCTGCCACATG
This sequence comes from Protopterus annectens, assembly GCF_019279795.1. Lineage (NCBI taxonomy): Eukaryota > Metazoa > Chordata > Ceratodontiformes > Protopteridae > Protopterus > Protopterus annectens. The sequence continues at coordinate 47,906,203 of NC_056736.1, forward strand.
TACACAGTCAACCCTCTCCCCTACACATGGACGTACAACACATGTATGAGATGGAACCACATAGCCAAACTGGGGACTAAGCACTCTGAACCCAGTACTGGCATAACCTGTCAGGTGGCATGCACTACTACAGTGACTACAATACCAGTCTGATGTAGACCTACACTGACAGCAATACAAGCATTTGAACACACTGGGCCATTTGTGAAGCCTTAGAATAGCATCCTGCCTGCACGGCACACAACTCTGCAGCTGGCACACAGGCATACGTTATGCCTGAACACATCACGCATAACACATAGCACACAAATCCTGTGTGCCAAACAGTCACAGCCTGTACGGCTAGACAACACACCTGCCACAGTTGTGTTAGCTACCTTTATTGTCCGGTACAGTGTGGTCATGCTCACCAGGTTGGACAAGGTGAAGGTCACAGTGATATGCCCGTGGGGCACTATGGTCCACCACATAACACAAGCATACAGGTCAGTCAGAGGCATGGACACATATGACTCAGTCATTGTCCATGCCACATAACTTCTCCTGCTGTACTTGTAGGGTGCTGACATCATCAGTGTTTAGAAAGGGGAATGTGCATCCTGTAGTCTGTTCTCCTAGTTGCCAAAAAGGACATTTCCCTCACACAAAATTAGACACACACTAAACCCCCTCATCCAAACACACACCCTTGCCATCTGCACCTACCTGACTATGTTATGACACTCAAGACGGACGCATTAGCAGAGCGTGCTATTCACATTACTGGGAGGTTTCCCTTCTCCTGCTGTACTTATAGGGTGCTGACATCATCAGTGTTTAGAAAGGGGAATGTGCATCCTGTAGTCTGTTCTCCTAGTTGCCAAAAGGGACATTTCCCTCGCACAAAATTGCACGTACACTAACTCTACTCATCCAAGCACACACATTTGCCATCTGTAGGATTCAAACCCCTACTTGACTATATTATGACATTCAAGATGGACACATTAGCAGAACACGCTATTGACATTACTGAGAGGTTTTTTTTTTCTCCTGCTGTACTTATAGGGTGCTGACATCATCAGTGTTTAGAAAGGGGAATGTGCATCCTGTAGTCTGTTCTCCTAGTTGCCAAAAGGGACATTTCCCTCACACAAATTTGTACACACACTAACCCCCCTCATCCAAACACACTTTCCATCTGCAGGATTCAAACCCCTCCATGACTATGTTATGACACTCGAGGCTGATGCATTAGCAGAGCGCACCATTCACATTACTGGGAGGTTTTGCTTCTCCTGCTGTACTTATAGGGTACTGACATCATCAGTGTTTAGAAAGGGGAATGTGCATCCTGTAGTATGTTTTCCCAGTTGCCAAAAGGGACATTCTCTTCACACAGACTTGCACACACACCAAACCCGCTCACACTGAGCATTTGCAGGATTCAAACCCCTACCTAACTATGTTATAACACTTGAGACAGACACATTAGCAGAGCGAGCTATTCGCATTACTGGGAAGTTTTCCTTCTCCTGCTGTACTTATAGGGTGCTGACATCATCAGTGTTTAGAAAGGGGAATGTGCATCCTGTGGGGAGGCAGACGCCAAGCACACTCTGGCTAAGCTGTCATTCCCTAGGGCAAACAGCCTAGTGTTGACCTCTACACCCATATGTTTAATTGTCAAATGCACATTATTTGTTGCTGATGGACTGTTTGCAGGTCTTTATTGCCATAGCATTCCCTGTTTGTATGAACAACTTGTGTATCTGTGGAAGATGTTTGCATATGGGAGGGATCCACTATATCATGTATGTCTCTGTAGTCATTTAACTGTGTGCACTGGGCAGATTGCTGTAATGTGGTTGGTTCCTGGAATAACACGTACAAATACCAGATATGTGTGGCCAACTGATAAACTGAGATTTGGCCTAAGTGTGTGAGCATGCCCAGTTCAGCCTTCCCATGGCATGTTGTCTGACATATGTCTCATTTATCAAAGTGTGTGAGCATGCCCAGTGTGAGTTTTCCATATGTTGAACTCTGCAGCCCACCACATCTGTGGATGAGTGTGAACTTCAACAAAAATCTCCCATTTATGGTTGTGTGTTGTGTGTCATGTTGTGTAGTTACTGCCCAACTGCTTTGTGTGTGAACACAACAGGGATTATACTGTGCCTGCAGGGTTTGCATGGGATAATTTGCATACAGTTGTCAACATCCTTTCATACTGATATAACACTGTAGTACCGTATAGTGTACTGGTTCAGTACTTTGTCTGTGGTGGACAGTATCCTGGGCTTTAGTCCTATCACTGCTTTACATTTCCATAGTGAGCACAACAGCCTGGTTAGGGGCCAGTTGTGCACATCTGACTATGTTGCATTATGTTCAGATATGAACTACTTAAACCAGGCTTGTCCAACATTGGTAGTGTATTCCACAACATAGGTGTACATTTGCAAACACTAGCGATGTGCCCTAGGCCATTTCTAATGCTAGTCGGAGAGTGTTTGTCCTTTGACACACATTGTAAGTAGAGTTTGCCATGACATATGTCATGGTTAGTATACTGTGCCTCTGTCTACCTGTGACATAACAGTGATACCCAGGGTAAACCTACCATCTCCCATCCACTCATCAATATTCCTCTTGATTAGAATTGATAAGTGACTCTATGGATAGCCTGTACTGGGAGTTTACTCATGGGTGGGGGTGGCTTCTGTGTTATGGATCATGCAGTACAGCTTGTCCTATGTATGTCAGTGCTGGGGTTCAGGTCTCTCATGTGCATAGCTCACTTCCATTCAGATTGTACAAGGTGCAGCATGTTTATTGATACCAGCTTGGACATGGCTTTATACATCAGGCACAGCTTGCCTCTGGGTGGGCAGAATGGCAGTGTGTGTAGCTGCAGTTTGTTTAATCAGGCAACACATGGCATCTGTGCAAGCTCTTTGATACTCCTGGTGAAGTACTGTTGGGGACTTTACAGTTGATGGATGTGTCTGCTGAGGTACATCCCTCAGGGGCAATTGTAGTCAATTGTAACGCTGATGAAGGCTGACTGCAGAGCCACAATTACCTCCCCTTATCTAGATCTGACAATATTCATGATTAGGTGGGTATATGGTATTTTTCTGTAAACATTACAGCCACATGTTTGTCCAATGCAGGATATCTATCACCTTGTGTCCCCAGGTCTCTCATTACATGTTAAGTACGTAATGGGTTAACACCTATGTGGTAATTGGTGGGCACTTACTGTATATTCACGGGGGTTGACTATACACTTTTCTGCAATTAGCTTGCTGACATGGCTATGGCACCAGTTGTCTGTTCCAATGTGGCCCTTTTATGGGATGCTAATGTCAGCTGGAGGGTCACATATGGTGAGCAGTTTGTAGTCCTCTGCAAACATGTTCAGACACAGTCCTTCCATGTTGGCCTGTACCTATGGGACATATATACCAGACGAGAGAGGTCCCAGAACCAAGCCTTGTGGGATGCCAGTTATATCTGGTTTGTAGTCTGACATGGCTGCAGCATGTCTGACCATGTCAGTTCTGTCCTTGGTCTGGTTTGCAACCCCTCTACTGACATAGGGTTTTATATTTAAGCTGGTGAGCATTTCTATAATGAACACATAGGGTATTGTATAGAAGCCTTTGCAAGTCCAGCTACGCTGTGTGGACCACATTGCCCTCATCAATGACCTTAATGACTGTTTCATATGAGTCAAACATGTTTAGGGGCAGGATCTGCACTTAAGAAAGCCACACTGGGTAGGGTCCGGTGTCAGTAGGTCGCCAATATCTTTATGTCTGCGGTACATGCTGATCCTTTCCATAGCTGTGCAGACCAAGTTTCTCAGGATTCTGGGGTGGTAGTTTTCAGTATCCATTCAGGCAACACCTTTGTTGAGAAGGACCACTGTTGTTGTACACTGCTCTTTGGGTACATATCCTGTGGTAAGGCTGACATTGAGCAGTAGTGTGATTTGGCATTCCATTCTTCTTGGAGTCTATGTTGGGCTCAGCCCAGGACATCATCTCATACCATTGCTGCTGTGTGTTTTGCTTTGTAGATGCTGGCTGTTACCTCAGCATCTGCAATGTCAGGGGGCCAGCAGTCTGCTGGGATAGATATTTTGCATTCTGGGGGGGGGGGGGTTTGCACTGCACCTGTCAGGATGTATGTTGGCAATATGTGTGTGTGTTTGGTATGTTGTTTGTAATATTTGTGTGATTCAGAGCATATCTGTGAATTCCCAACACAGTTCCTAACATCAGTTATGGAAGCCTTGGGATTATCCTTAGTGTCCTGTACAATTTGTATCCTCATAGGTTCATAGGTTCATACTAGGCTATCCACCCTAGGGCATTTGTAAGCCTAGCCAGAGTGTGTGTCTTTCGCCACCCCTTGCTATGTGAATATTATGGCCATTTATGATTTGCTTTGCTGTGCCTCTGTCTGGACATGACACAGTGAAGACCCCCAGTGTAACTCTATGATCATTCATCCACTTGGCAAGATTCCTGTTGAAGAGTGTCAGTGAGGGGCTCTGCCTAACATGAAGTGGGATTCTGTTCCAGGGTGTGGGGAGCCTCTGGGTTATGTATCTGTCCTTCCAGCACATCCTATTTCATTATGTGTTGAGGTTGACATCTCTCACTCTCACAGCTCCAATGGCTTTGAGTTTTCGGGGGTGGAGCATGTCCATTACTCCTGTGTTGGACATGGCCTTGTACAACAGGCATGCAATGCTTCTGTGTAGGCAGTATGTGACTGCATTCAGCTGGGGTGTCTACAGCCAGGCAGCACATGACATATATTTGAGACCCTTTATCCTCTTGGTGAGGTACCTTTGAGGTCTTTCTAACTGCTGCAGGTGTCAGGTAAGGTACATCCCAAATGAAGCATTGTACTAAATTATGGGTGTGATAAGAGAACAGTATAGGGGCACAATGGCATCTGTTGACGTAGATGTGAATCCTTTCATGATACGGTGTCCAGTATAGACAGTCTTCCTAGCCACATTGGCAATGTGAGTGTCACATAACAGGTTACTGTCCACTTGTGTCCTTGGGTCCCTGATTACTCCTTCCATACATAATGGTTTACCACCTATGTGGTAATTTGTGAGTACCTTGTTTGGTATTTGGTGGGACATTCATACTGTCCAGTGTCTTCAGAATGGTTGGGTGGGGTTCCTGTGTGTGAGAGTGTGGTCTGTAGCATGCTACAGACTGTACAGTGGTCTTGTCTATGGTTAGTTGCACATGGGTAGACTCCAATACCTTGTGCATTGTCAGTTTCCTGGACATATGGGTGTCTGTGCTGAATATGGATACTCACCCTCCTTTTATGTTTTGTTCCAGGTTTTGGGGCCATGACACATGATATGTGGTATAACCTGGTAGTGCTGGTGTGCTGTCAGGAGGCTTGCAGCAGGTTTCTGTCACTGCACAGACATCATTGTTCTCCATACTGATGATGGCCTTGGGAGCATGCATATTGGGGTTTACACATCTGGCATTGGTCAGCATTACCCTTATGTTTCTTTCCACTTATGTTTTGTAGGGTGGTGGGTTAGTCTTTTCAGCCTTGCCTACAATAGGCTCTATGGAGGTGGCAAAAGCCTTATCCAATATCCAGACGCCCAGGGGTAACAGGTGCAAGCCATCCCTGGAACAGCTGCATGGCTTGTCAAGCTTGACATCCCAAGCAGACAGACACTGGATCCCCTTGGAATGACACCAGTAATTGTGCCACTTGTTATAACTGATCATTCCGTGTTTGTACTGTGGCATCATTCTTTTTGAGGGTAGGATGCTGCAAACGGTCAGTGTCATACTGGCCTGGACTACATAATCAGAGAGCTCATCTATGTCTCTTTTCATGTAGTCCAGGGAGGTACATCTCAGGTCATTCACACCAGCATGGACTATGACTGCATCATATTTCTACTTGCTTTGGGGTGACCTGCATACTTGTGTTATGTGGCGTATTGTGGCAGCCTGCAGGCAGCTTACTGTACCCTTTCCCTTGTTCAGTCTGGTGTGCGGGACAGCAGTGTGTCTCGCTATGGAGTCACCTATTACAACTGTATCAGGCATGTTGTTTCTCCTTCTGGCCTGTGACTGTTTGGCACACCAGCTTTGTGTACTATGTGTTGCATGTGCTATGTTTGGAGGTTGTTTGATTGGGTGTCTGCTTTGGAGGCCTCTGTTGGTGTAGTGTGTTTGTGATTCAGGCCTCCGGGAATGTTTTTCTGTGTTTATGTCTTTGGTTTGCAGTTGTGATGGGTCTATGTGGGACTGGGTTTGTGGTGTGTGTGGTTACCTTCTCCTCCTGACTAGTTTTGGGAGTACTGAGTTGAGGGAGCTCAGCCTCCAGTTTGGATAGATGGTTGCATCTCTCACATATATTTGTATTTCTTGGGGGGAGTTGGGGGTTGCCTGTGTACTTGGGGCAGGTGTAACATTGCCTCAAGATTCACAGATTCAACTTGTTACGGCTGGCCTTAGTGGATTGTATGTGTGGACATATTTTATTGCCATACTACTGATCAGTGATTACTTATTTTTTTATGTTTGCTCGATCATGTAGTAGCTTCCTCATTCTCTTGCATGGTTTGGTTATGGCTGGTGTCCACCATGCCAGATGCCTGCGTGTATGGCATTGTGTCTTGTTTTAATTTAGGACTGCATACTCCAAGCATTCTGGGCAGTGTTCATGGAATGGATGTATTACAGGTTCTGAGGTGTGGCCCATATTTTGCACCTGCACAGGACCTTTAATGGATTCCACATCAGTTTAGAGGAGTGCAAATATTGCTTTACACATGTTTTTCACTGTGGTTTTTGGCCAGGGACTGTGGTCAGGATTTGTATATCCAGTGTGATTACTCTATGGTCTGGTTTTACCAGTGAGCAACGCACTTCTCGTCTTGCCATCCAGTACCCATGTTGCTGATTATTACATCCAGTATGCTTACCCCTCTTGTGGGAGTGGTACGTTGTTCCTGGGCATTTTGGTTTATGGATTCTATGAACTTTTGTCCTACAGTGTTGGAGCTAGTATAATGCTCCAAGTCTATGTCTGGGTATTTTCAGTCACCCAATATAATGTGGTTTGGAGGACTTGATATATTCATGTATTCCAGCATAGGCCAGGTGCAGTTCCTGGTGTTGTGATGGTAGTCTGTAGCAGGCTATAAACTGGGGGGCAGTTTTAGCCACTGTTACTTGACCATGGCTAGTCCATGCTGCTTCTTGTTGTGGTACCAACATGGGGGTGTGGTTATCCTTGACAATTATTGCTAGTCACCCTCCTTTTGTAGCTTGTTCCATGTTTTGAGGCTGTACAACACAGTATGAGGTGTAACCTGGTAGTGTTAGGGTGCTGATGTGAGCCTTGACCCAGTTTTCTGTTACAGCACAGATATCAAAATTCTCCATATTGGGTGAGTTTAGACTGAATGCATCTTGCTGTTTAGACTTCTGGCATTGGGTAGCATTAAATCTAGGTTCTTATCCCTTCTGATACCTATGGAGGTAGGTTTGTGTTTTGAGCCTTACCTATTCAGGGCATGCTGTGGGTAACAACAACCTTTGCCAGTATTCATACGGCCTGCACTGATAGGTGGACGCCAGTCCTAGCAGGTGGGGCATCATGTCATGCTCAGCATGTCATCCCAGGCTGGCACACATTGGATCCCCTTTGACTAACTGCTATACTTCATCCAATTATTGCACTTGATCATCTCATTGTCATATTGTGGCATGATGCTTGGTGAGGGTAGGATGTTAGTCACGGTCCTCAGGTGTGCATATAGTACATGGTGTTACATTACTTAACACATGGCATTCATGCCTCAGGTGGTGCTGCAGGGCTGCCTCTGTCGGATGCACATATTACACTCCCTGTACATGTTTGTGAGCAGGTCATGTCATTTTAGGCATCCCTGTTATTATTTGAGTGAGTCAGAGGGGGTATCATTCCCAGGGTTCCTACTGAGCCAGTGTATGTGCTATGCGTTGCCTCTTTGCAAGGCCATGGCATACTGGGCACACCTCCTTCGGCCTACTGGGGCAGGCTCAGGTTGTTCCTCCTCCGAGTCACGCTCTGCCTGTGATGGTCTTGGCAATGGTGGGGGGGCTGTTTGGCCCAGCCCTATGCTGGTCCTGCTGCAGCTGTTTTTGCAAGATCATATTATGTAGCATAGCACATACCATGACAATTTGGGTACATGTAGTTGGTGTGTACTGCAAGGCTCCACCAGATGTCTAGACACCGGAACCATGACTTGAGCAGCCCAAACACATGCTCTATTACATTACGTGTTTGTGCGTGTGCCTCATTATGGCGTTCCTGTTCAGGTGTGTGTGCGTTTCTGATGGGTGTTATCAGCCACGGCTCCAGTGCATAACCTGCATCCCCCACTAGGTGTCCATGTGGGATGTCCCCATTGGCAAATGTCTGGTACAGCTGCATCAAATGCCAGATGTGGGAATCATGGTAGCTCCCAGGGAAGCCAGCACACACATTCATAATTATGCCCTGGGCATCACACATGACCTGGCAGTTGATGGAGGGGAAGCCCTTGTGGTTAATGTAGGCCCTACCCCACTCACCGGCTGGTGCTCTGATGCGTATGTTTATGCAGTCTATTGCACCCACTACCTCAGGGTATTCTGCTATTGGCTGGAAGAGATGCATATTGCTGGCCAATACCTCACAGGCATTGGGGAAATATACATAATCACTGACATGTGCTGACATGGCATCCAGGAACTGGTGCCGTACCCTGGAGGCTGATGCCTGTGATATCCCCATCATATCACTAGTTGGTCTCTGGAAGGTACCTGTTGCTAGTATTCTTAGGCCAACACATACCTTGGTTTCCACTGGGATGGGTTCCCCTCTGTTGGTTCTGTGTGTGAGGCGTGGCCTGCACAGCTCCACTATTTGCTGCAGGAGGTCTCTGTCCACCCTATAGCGCTCTACTATCTCCAGCTCATGTAACCCATGGTAGGTGACCCTGGGCCTGTACACTCTTCTCCGTCTCCTCACTGTGGGTTGTCTGGCACCATCTGCATTGTCACCACCCTCAACAAGTCGCCTATGTCTCATTATGACAGCTATGGCAGCCCCTAACATTTCTGCTCTGAGTCCAGCTTTTTCAGTTTTCACTTCTAGTAGCTTACTCCTGTCTTGCAGTGTCTCTTGAGAGAAACATCCTGCACTGCTGTTTGCAGAATTTTAAGTGCTGGGCTGGGCTACTATTCTGCCTGTGTAATTGCCTGCTTCTAATTGTTTTCACCTGCTAGCTCCAGCAGTATTCCCTGCTAGCTTCCTACTAAATCTGTTGCTTCCTTTTTCCTCTCTGTTTCCTCAGGAGGGAGCCGTGTGCATACCAGCAGAAACACGCTCACAGTGGTTTACACACGCGCACACATGCTTACACGGTTCAGAATCTGCTTATTCGGGTTAAAACACGTGCACACCCGCACAAACAGTGTCAAACATCTCCCAACATGCTCCCACATGCTCAGTCTGTCTTGCACGCGTGCACACTGTCCTACTCCCGCTTCATGGTGCGCACACATGCGCATGCACACCCAGCAAGAAACTTTGATGTAGGCAACAGTGTACACCTTCCATTTCTTGACTTTCCTATGCTTATGTTGTGGCACTCCTCTTTCCATGATATGTTGGGATGGTGGCCTAATGGTTAAGGTGTTTGCCTTACAAACACAAGGTGCATTTTTGAGTCTCTCAGGGATAATGCTAGGCTTTTAAAATGCTCGTAAGGAGGGCAGTTAGCTTAGTACTAACCTATGAACCTATGTGTCTGACATCTGTCATGTAACTCTGACCTCCAATGAACTGCATTTCTTTCTGCCATTCCCCCCTGTGATGCCACCTATCTCCTACTCTGTTCCTCCCCTTTCTGTAACTCTTACACTTCTCAGAATGTGTTCATTTGCTATGTGACAGTGGAATTCAGTATCCTAACACTCATTTGCATCAGATTGCCTACTAATGCTTAGTTACATCTCTTAGACTCAGCTTCCCCCCTTAGCAACCACTACACGGTGGCCATGTTGTTTTTGGTCTGCTGGTCCCTGCATTGTCATTCCATGTATTGCATAAAACCCACATTTGTGGGTTTATAACCTTCATTTTTATGTTTTATATAGCGCAGCCCGTTTGCGCGGGGCTGCGCTGGGTTTAAACATCGGTGATTGCCGAAAAAAAATATATATATTTTTATTAATTTTGCATCAGGTTACCTTGCCAATGGCCACATACTTGGCCATTGGCATGCTGCCTGATACATATGCACCCTTTATTTGGAGCTGACATGGCTCCATTGTGGTTTTTGCAGAAATGTACTCAGTTGTCAACTGAGTACATTTCTGCAGCTAAAACGGCTCTTACACGGGCTGTTCTGGGCTTCCTGGATCAGTAATCATCCTCATTTGCATGCTATTTGGCTGCAAGTGAGGTGATTAGCTTATCCACGCCCACTCCATGTAAGAGACGTTTTAGCTGGTCTCTTACACGGACTTTGGGCTGTTCCTGGATCGCGAAGGCTGCATGGAGTCTTACACTACTCTTAGACTCCGTGCATGCCTTCGTGAATCCTGCCCATTATCTTTCAGACCTAACTTTTTCATCTGAGGTGTTCTACAGTCTATAGGCATATGGCCTGAAATTAGGTAAACTGATTACATGTGTTACAGATAAGGCATGTCTGCAAAGTAACTTAACTAAATTGACCATTTGGGCACAAGATAATAATATGCTAATAAATACATCAAAAACTAAGCATATGAGATTTGGGAGACATAAACTGAAAGGTGAATATTTAATACAGCACACTGTGATTTAAACTGTATACTCATTTAAGGACCTGGGTATATGGGTAGCTCTGAGTTTTTCTAATCTTATCAACCAATTGGTTAATGATAGTTATATAACTATAGGTTGTATAAAAAGATTTATATAGTCTAGGGAATGAAAATGATGATGTTATTGTTTATTAGTTACATTAGACCAAAACCTTAGTATGGAATGATAATATGGAAACCCTACAAGAAAACAAGCATGAGTAAACTGGAAAGAATACAGTGGAAATTTACCAAGAGGATCCATGAATGTGAAAATGTAACTTATTAGGAAAGACTAAAATATCTGAACTTGTACAGCGTTTGTTACAGATATCTAAGAGGAGACCTTATTCAAGTATATAGGGCATTTAGAGACAACTACTACTGGGAATGTTTGGGGTTATCAAAAAGTATTAGAGCATCATCAGACAACTTATGTAGAAGATTTTATAGGAAAGAGAAGTATAGTAATTGGTTCTCTGACAGAGTAGCTGATGCATGGAACACACTACCAGCTTACATTAAAGTATTAGTTTAGATATTTTTAAGAACAGCCTGGACACTTACTATGGGAACACGTGTTTTGGTATATCGGCAAGGTAGAAGGGCATTAACACCTGTGCTTGAAATATTTGTATGTATGTATGTAATTCTTACGTGGTACTGGAATGATCTTCCACTCCATATTAGAAGTCATACCTCCCTTCCTAACTTTAAACATGACCTGATAGTGTACCTCCATAACAACCCTTTATGTACCTGTTATCATCCTACTTAATCCCACCCTCTCCACATACCCACTTCACCTCTAAGTCTGATCTATAAGACCTTTTTCCTCTTTCTATAACTTACTTTATCCAATTGCACTTCTTTCTATACCCTCCCTCTAGTTCACTACATCCCTCCTCTACTGCTATCTTCTTTTACACCATTCCCTCTTCTGACCTATGATACCTTGTGCAGTCACCCCTCTCTACTTTTTACTCCCACTCTACTTTCCCTCAAATCTGAAGCCCCTGCACTTACACAGTTCTTCTTCTTGCCACTAATCTAATTATACCTTGTTACTTTTCATTATACTGCCTGCAACCTTAACTTCCTTCCTGCGTACCTGCTGGATTTATTATTGTTGTTTCTCCTGTTACAACCTATTACTACACTTTTTGTATATATAGCTATGTACTATTCCATTGAGTACGTTATGTTTTTCTTATCCATTGTATCCATAAGATTGTTTTGATCTTTAATATTGTTAATTTGTCTCTATTCGTATGTATTTGTATGTCTGTTTGGGGCTTTTCTCCTCAGGTCTCCACTGAAAAAGGGTAAATTCTTACACAGCCGGACCAACCCGGTTAACAAATGCAAAATAAATAAATAAATACATATCTTGTTGAAAATTTAAGGTACAAATACAACCAAAATTCTGAGGATTAGATAACTTTGCAACTATTTAGAGACTCTGTGAAGTCAGAGAAAAATAAGATATTTAACATTGATAAGAAATGGCTCCTCAGATTATTGAAATTTTTAATAAATATCAGTAATAATACAATGTAAAATAAGTCATGCTAGTCACACATTTATCAAATTCTTATGTTAGATTTCACATATTTAGACAAGTCCTATTGGAACTACTCCCCAAAAATTAGTAATGAAGACTTCTCTGAAGAATACAGGAAAATAATATTAAAATCTACAGATAAAACCATATGCCCACTGTACTGGAACATTTTCACTTAGACATTCTTACACAGACCTTTTGTCATTCCTAACAAAATTACAATTATGTATAAATCAGCTCCAGACAAGTGACAAGTGGAGAACCTCAGGATTCATTCCTGGGACCGCTCTTGTTTGGCATCTACTTCTCTGAAGTACAGGCCAGCAGTAAGGGACTCTGGCTAACAAAGTTCGCAGATGACTGCAAACTGGGAGCCATTATTGAATCCCCAAATGATGTGGATGTTCTACAAAAGGGCCTTACAGAAACAGATGCTTGGTGCCAGAGCCATGGGCTCAGGCTCAATGCCAAGAAATGTATAGCTATCCCCTGTGGGAAAAAACATGTACCCATAAATTACCACATATTTGGCAGTACACTAAACACTGAAAGTGTGATAAGAGACTTAGGGACACAGGTGGACAGTGGTCTCACCTTCGATAACCACATCACCACAACAGGGAGGAAATCATTCTATGTGGCACACCTCATCACTAAGGCTTTTCATCCAGAAAAATGGAGGTCATTGTCCCACTGTATTCATCCCTCATTAGACCCATTATAGAATACAATGCCCTGTTTAATATGTATCTCTCAAGACATCTGCAACAACTGGAAAGGCAGCAGAAATACCTCACTAAAAGAATTACAGGCCTAAAGCAGGTACCCTATGCTAACCATCTAAAAAAACTCCACCTATTCTCTGTCGCATATTGTCTACTCAGAGGTGATCTCTGATTAACATACAAAGCCATGTCAAACCCAGAGCTGTTGGACATACTACACTTAAAGAAATCCCAATCACTCAGAGACACACTCTCCAGCAATCTAAACCTTGTCATCACAATGAAAAAAACATGCTGGAGGGATAGGTTCCTGACCCAGAGACTCCCCAGACTCTGGAATAGACTGTCCATCATGTTAAGCAGAGCGCCTCTTTGGCCCTCTTCTAAAGGAACCTTGATGATTGGATGATAGATAGGAAATTCAACCCGGGGATCACGTCAGTCGCCCTGCTAGACAGGGGTCCAGGGAAGTAAATACTGTGGGAAGAAATAGCCAGGGAATTGTTATGCTAGGCTTGTATAGGCCCTAGGGCTGATAGCCTAGTACCAACCTATGAATCTATATATATATATTTATATATATATATATATATATATATATATATATATATATATATATATATATATATATATATACACACTCACACACACACACACACACACACACACACACACACACACACACACACACACACACACACACACACACACACACACACACACACACACACACATACACACACACACACACACACACACACACACACACACACACACACACACACATATGGTTTCACTTCAGAATCCTGAAATATCACAATCCTGAACTTCATAATCCTGAAGCCCAAAATCTTGAAAATTCAAAATCCTGTAAACTCAAAATCCTGAATCCCAAAACACTGAAAACACACATAATACATATACCAACCTATGAACCTATGAAATAGAATTAAATGCTGGAGATGTGATTCTGAAATAATAGCTGATTGGCTGCATATGGTATATGAATGTGGTCTCCTTTTTGGAAAGAAACTAGAAACTTAATTCAAGCTCTGTGGTCAGATAGATGCAATATTTCTAAATCTTTAATTTTATTTGATGCTGTGATTCCTGAGATAATTCCTGAAACCCACATGCCTCTTCTTTGGACTATTTTAGCTATAGCCAGAAAATTAATTGCTAAAACCAGAAAAGTAAAGTTACCCCCTCTAGTGCTGAATTTATTAGTATGTCAAAAATTGTTTGCAGTAGTCAATTATATACTATGAAGATGAGCACTTCTAATATTACACATTCATATAAATCTTAGCTTAAACTTTTAGACTTGCTTGTAAAATATTAATTGTTTTTGATATGTATAACTTTGATGTATTGATTAGCTGTAGACCTATGCAAATAGTTGTTTTATAACTGATTTATCTTTTGTTTTAAAATGAAATAAAAAATTAAAAAAGAGAGAAAAAGTAGTTATTTCAGAACAGAAAGTGACTGGATCATGTATGGTATGTGTCAGACACTGAGACAGATGTTTAATAGATATGATGAGTGAGAAAAAGGTTCACTAAGGTTACATATAAGATACAGAATTATTGTTGTGAAGAGTGATTGTTGCAGTATATGGTATTTTGCTGCTTAGGGGGATATACAGAAGGGCTGTGACCTGAGAAGAGATCAAATAAGAAGAGGATGAGGGTGGGGCAGAAAAAAACGAGTAAGTGAACCAGGAGATGCTGAAGACAAAAAGGACTATATGCTAAAAATAAGAGGGGGGTGAGGAAAAGAGTGCAAGGTGGTAATGAATGTTAAGAGGAAAGTAAGTGGATTAAGGAGAAAGGATGGTAGAGACACAGGTTATAGATATAGTATGACAGTGTAATTATCTTTGGATAATATGAGGGATAGCATAGCTTAGAATACACTGTGTAGATGGATAGGAAATTTGTCTAGTGAGTAGCTGAGCAGGAATACAGCCTTGTATTCATTAGATGATGTTTTACTGGAGGCACAAAGCATTTAAAGGCAAAGGTGATGGAGTTCCAGATTTTAGAGATATAGGTGGAATAGATAGAATCATGAGCAGAAATGTTTGATTTAGTTATTAGGAATATATTTTTATATAGTGAATGAAGACGCTTGTTTGATGAGTAATGCTGAAGGATGTCACTTAAGCTAGTACATTTTTTATGTTTGTGAAAGAAGTTGTATGTCATAGGTAGTTCAGATGGAGTCAAAGATTGAGGAGTGCTAGCCAGTGAGGTATGCTGCAATGCTTCAGTTTAGACTGCAAATGCAATATCAGCATTTTAAATGCTGATATAGACTAAAGGGCAATTGGGATAGACTAATTATGTCCACTAATACTCTGCATTTGGGGCAGCTGCCACCTTTGACCTACCTTAGCTATGCTACTGGGTCTGATTGCCTGAAGATTAATGAGAATACAAGCTTCATTGAGGAGAGCTGGAAAGAGAAATGTTGAAGAAATATATTTTCTTGCATTACCTGTTTTACAGGGAAGTCCAATACGCACAGGAAGTTAAGTGACTGATTTAAAATCCCACATTATGTAAGTGAAATCCGTCAGAATTAAAACTCAAATGACCACCCCCCCATCCCATTCCTCTAACCATTATATTGTATTGCTACCCAAGTATCAAGCTGTTTATGCTAATAGTGTGTATGTTGTGTATCTTATTTTGTCCATGTCATTGTCACCAACATATACATGAAGAAAGTATGCAGCCTTGTTTTTGGAAGGAAGTTATGTACAGTGATAAATGCTACACAACAGATGGAAGGCAGAGCTTTTCCAGCTTAGAATCAGTCAAGTTGTAGGTCTTCGTATGGTGATATAATGAATGATATACACACTTGCAATAGATTCAATGCACTGTCTTGTTCTGTAGGTGGAATCCGTGCTGAGCTATAAGGAAAGCTGGAAGGCTGAGTGTGACCAAAATGATAAAATTCCATGGCATAGGAAAAATGAAGCAAAATCATCATAGTTAACTAAGGAAATACATTTCAATAAGGAAACAGTAGAGTTGTCTATTTAGCAACAACACATTTTTAATATCTAATTAGCTCAGTTATCTTTTGAAAAACTACTGCAGTGAAAGAATGTATGAAGAGTAGCACACTCATCTTTTGGGTAGAAAGCTGTACATTCTTTTCCCACACCAGGTGGTCAGATTAATTTTCCAGTACTGAAACCGCAGTGTAGCATAGGAGGGGTGGCTGCAATCCTGAGTGAACCATGTTTTGGATGAGACAGTAAAAAGAGGCCCCAACTCTCTGAGATGGTGGTAGTTAAGGGAATGTGAAAGATGCCATGGCACTTATTACAAAATACGAGGCAAAGTTCCCTGGTACCCAGGCCAAATTTCCTCTAGTCAGTATGAATGCCACCTCTGGTGTCCCCTAGGAAGACAGAGTTGGCCTAGTGGGAGTAAGCAGGTCAACACATAGTTTATAGTAGTGTTCTGGGATGGGCTCGTCTGCTGCCTGTGTAACTGGCTGATTCTGATACATTTCAACTGCCAGCTATGCTAGTTCTCCTAGATTAGCCTCTTACTGCTGTTTTCCCTTCCCATTGCCTTCCTGTTTAAGCCCCGGGATGCGCCACACAGAGTGCTCAAATATGCACAGTGCTGCTATTTCCTGGTTTAAATTTTTTTTCTTCCTTTAAATCCCAGTGCATGGCACGCACACTCGCTTGGACAATGTTAGGAGTGCTAGGCAGATTCAGACACACCCACTAACTTAGCTGTTCTAAGCTAGGAGCAAATCCAAGCCACAGGGCTCCAATCTGCTTACAGCATGCCTGACACACACCCCCATGATGTCACCTAACTCTAAGGCTTGCACCAAGCTATTCCTACTCTTACACTGTTGGGACCTTACTCATATGCTGGGGAAAACTGGGATTCACTATCATTCACAAGTGGTATTTTCTGGCTATTCCAGAACGGCCCCTATTGTTCGGCATCTTTTGGCTGACACAGGACTGCAGGCGACTGACTTTGTTGACAAAGTAGTGGAACATCCACTCGGACCACGATATCCTTCACGGACGGGCTTAGAACAGATAGCTGGTGCCAGAGCCATGGCCCCACGATAAAGCAAAGAAAAATGTATAGTCAAGAAAAAAAAAAAAACACAGGGCCAACCCAAAACCAAACCAGCACAGCTCAAGCTCACTACAGTTAAGCTAACCCAATCAGAGATGAGGGGGGGTCTTCTTTTTGTGGTCACTCTTAATAAGACCACACTCAGAAAAATAAAGTGGTGACCTGACCACCACTGCCAACTTTTATCATGAAGGAAGGGATTCATCCAGATCTAGAGGTCATTGTTCCCTATTACTCACCTTTCAGACCCAAATGGTCAGTGTAATGCCCCATTCGGGATGTATCTCGGCAAACCAGCAGAGACAATTGAGAGACCCCCAAAAAGGATAAAGGACTCCAAAAGGACTCTCCAAAACTCTGTCATGCCAGACCAGAAAGAAGAAACTCCAGCTCTATTCAGTGCTACCGTCTGACATGGTGACATGACCAGCTCTATACCAAAGCGGATTAATGGACATGCTCCACCTCAAAATCCCTCAAAACCAAAAATCCACCAAAACCAAACTTACTAAGACTTTTAAACCTAAATGCTGCATGGATGGATAGGACATGATAGAGATATAGATCTATCAGAGAGAGACTCCCTATGTTGGGGAGACGGTCCAGTCAGTGAGGCAGAGCACTCGCTGGCTCTAAGACAGAAAGAGAAACCTGTGGATGTGGATGTGGGAGGATTCGCCCAGGAATCATCTGTATGCACTGCTGGCCACACAACAACAACAAAAGGAGTATTTTTTTTTTTATAAGGTGGCGTAAGCCACAAAAATTCGGGCTAGGCTTATAAATGCCTTGGGGCAGATAGCCTAGTATAAACCTATGAACCTATTCCCCTCATTTGTATAGGATTTCCTGCTAATGCATAGTTACATGTCTCCCACTGAGCCTCTCCCCTTAGCAACCACTACACACTGGCCATGTTGTCTTCTGCCTGCCATTGACTTGCATGGCAGCATATTGATTTTAGTTAGAATGCTTAATTAGGCTTATTTTGTTATTTTCCCCCGATCCCGTTTGTGCGCCACTGGCCTACATTTAAACAGCACGGCTAAAAAAATAAAAGTTGATTTTTGTATTTTTTCACTGTTTGCAATGCCAATGGCTTTATACTTGGCCATTGGCATGCTTACTACATGATATTCAGCCTTTATTTGGAGCTGTTATAGCTCCATTTTGGAATTTGCAGAAATGTACTCGGTTACTAACAGAGTACATTTCTGTAGATTGCAGTAGTCCTGCATAGCTGGTTGCAAGCTTCCTGGATTGCAAAATCACCTCATTTGAATAGCTTTCTCCTGAAAATGGGGTGATTTGCATACAGGGGCTTAGTTCGTGCAGGATTAGTGCAAGAGCGCTCGTGCACGCCCCTGCAGGCTGTTCCTGGATCTCACGGCAGACATATTGCCTGCTAGAGCTCCTGCACTGATCTTGCACACCATGCAAGGTATAGAGAATCTGGGGGGGTTATCTATCTAAATCTACAACCCAGACAGCATTGTTTCATTTGGCGACACCACAGGGGAAATATTAATTATTACAATTGTTGGACAGCACATGGTTATAGAGTGCATTACATATACTGGGGTAAATGGACAGTGTGTTTTGACAGAAACTCAAATAGCAATGTGTTGATCACAAATCATTGCAAATTGTTGCAATAACTCTAAGTCAGTTGAATCATGGACATTGTACTGTAAATGATATGTATGTGTGTCACATTAAGGTGTTGTGACCACTTATATGATGGCTGATATTTGCAGTTGTCACATAGTGGAGTGGGACCCTCTGCACTCCTGATTGCTCATCTCAAGATCATTGTATGAAATTTTTGATGTAGGATGTGGTGTGATGCAGAGTGCAACTGCTAAGCATCATGACAGCATCATACAATCCAAGTCAAGCTTACATAAAGTTACATACTTTCCAAGGATCCTTCTCCATTGGAACTTGATTGGAAGGATGGTCCCAGGGTAATGTGTTTCAGTGCAAACATTATTTACATTATGTAGTAAGTAAACAGCATCACTCAGAGCATACCCTACTACCAAGAGCCTCAATACAATACATACAGTATACATAAATTAAACAAATAACTTTCATTACTTTCTTTCTGCCAAAATAGCTTACTGATGCCCATTGAGTGATGAGTGAATGAGTATTGGAGTGCAAAAGTAATATTAGTGCATAGTTTTTTATTTTTTTAGAAAGCAAAATACCAGTTGTCCTTTGGTGTTATGTGGTAAATGTTGCAAAAATACGGAATACAGGCATATAGACATTTCTGATTCTGAGCAATTTCAGGACTTGTGTATGATGTGGTAATGTATTCTGTGTCATCAGAGAAACATCTTCCCTGATCATTACAGTAAAGTGTTTGTGATATGAATAATGCATGAGCATACCTCTCTGCTGTCCACATATTTGGAGAACAACCACATATTTCACTCATAATATTATTGCCCTCTACATATAATCTATGCTGTTCAAGCAAATTATTGAGGATTGAACTGGTATATATTAATGCAAATGTATATTATGACACTTTTATTTCCCTCAAAAAACACATTAATGCTAACTCTTTTAATACAGTAACTTCTCATGTGTATAGGATAATTAATTGTAATGTGTCCCTATTAGTAAGCATTCGTCCACCCATTTTTCTTGTCTTTGCCCAGATGTTTTGCACTTATTGCTAGAAAAGTATGATCAGGAGTGTGACAGTGGTATATTGCATGAAAGGAGAGGTAAGATACAGGTAGTGAAATAACATGTGTATGACGTAGCTCATAAGGGAAAATGTTATTAGAAAGAAAACCTTAAGTGACACTTGTCACAGCACTGGAATCAAACCCATGACAACCCGCCAACACATTCTTTAGGCTGGAGAATTACCTATCATACCACAAAGCAAGTCAAAAATCAGAAGCTCACAATCACATCTTTGATGAGATAGGGAAAACAGTATATCACAAGGGGAATGCATGCATCAGACTTCATGGCAATAATGACAACTGACACATTCCATGTAGTGTACATTAAACTATGAAGCTTATGAACCATCTGAAAGTGACTGACTCCTCAGAGTGCTATGAGTTTTGCTTTTTGTCCTGCAGTGGGGCTAAACACAGTTGCATGACAGGAACCATATTAATGCAGCCAAAGGTATAATCTTCAGTTTTTGAATGGGTCTTGAGCTGTCATTTACTGTCACTTAGCACTAGTCCATGATGCCAAGTATTATGCAAGCGCTGAGGATCAAAATAGAAGGGTTTGCTTCAAGGGCAATTTCTATCCATGGGTGTGGTGTAGGAATCTATTTTTTGACCAGATTAAACATGTAAAAAAAGGATTAATAGGGCAGTGGTGAAAATGGGGGTGGTGGGGTCAAGCAGAATGTAGTACACTAGGGAAACAATAAAGGGATGTAAAGGATGGTAGCAGGACACCATAGTTATCCACTTTTTCACACGTTAACTGTGTTTTTGTACAAATAATTGGAGGACTTTGGACAGTCTCCACATCAGAGGTGGGTGACAAAAACTTAATAATGTTTTGTAGCCATCTGGACCAAATTAGGTGTATCATACACATACATAGGTAGAATGGAAAGCTTTGTATGGGTTGTAATATTTTAGTGGGACAGGTGTCCTTTTATTTATTTTTTTTATTTGAGTGGGGGTAGTGTTAGGTAAGGTAGTTGGGATAAGAGGGGTAAGTAGAATATGGTAGGGCAGGTAGCAGAGATACACATACAGAACATACAAGGATGGTGATGGACACAAAAGGTTGGGGGACAAAATGATTGTGGATAGGTAGAGGAATCAGAGGAGCATCCTCATACAGCATGAATGCAGTGATAATTCAGTCTTCACATTCAGAAATGGCAGCATTGTCTCCTGCTACAGACACTTGAAGCAGTGCCAAATGGGACATAAATTTGGCTATTTGATGCAGGACTTATTTTATTCTGCAAATGCAGGCATCAAGGCCCCTCTCTATTATTCTCTCTTCCAGTCCTGTCAGCTCTTATTAAGTGACATAATTGCCTCTCCACTGGCACTACTCCTGGTAGGTACCAATGCACCAGCACCTGAAGCAGAGTTACCTGATGCAGTTCCAGAAGGTAGCACAGGAGCTTTGGAGACAAGGATGGCAGGTTGTGACCCAGAAGTGCTAGGCTCTGCTTATAGTGGTGCTGCCAAAGCTGCCTGTGGAGGGATAGCCTTCCGATGCCCTGTGGCCAGTCGAGGTCCCCATGCTAGTGATCACCCATGTCACAGCAGGAATAATGATTCAAATGTCAATTATAAAAAAAGAGAGAAAGAATTAGGGTGGCAATGGGGGTGGCAAAATAGAAAATATCATAAATGACATGTAATTTTAATATTTTACATTCCATCATTATTGCCAAATAGTTTAAGGTTTGTTACATACACATAGGAATGTGAAGCCATATACATAGGTTAAAATACATAAGAATCTCTTTAGTATTATACAAATTGGGCCAAGAGCTGTGTGACAATTGCATATATACTTTATACATACCAACTCCTGAAATGTCCAACTTACATTGCAGAATAATACACTTTTAATTATAAAGTTTTTGCTTCTGCTTGGATTTTTACCACCACACAGCTAGGTTGACTGAAACTTTGGTTATACTGTTGCAATAGCAATTTGAGCAGGCATGTATGTCTGTGATATATAGACTGTGCCTACTCATTTACGACTGTGTAAGGCAACTATGGACCGATGCCCTTTGTACTGACACAATTATGACAATTTCTAAACAATTGTGTAATAGCTATCATTCACATATGAGCTATACTTACTCTGTGCCTTTGTGAGTTATTGTAATCTCCCTGATGCACCTCCATATTCTATTCAATCTCTGCAGAAGCTATGCAGAACAGAAAAATGAATGAAAAACATATAAAACACTTTGTTGTAGCGGTAAGTCATGGTATTGTATATGCTGGTAATGGACCACTATACTTACACAACTGAGGTGGATTATTGGTTTTAAAATATTCCTTCAACTGGTGAAGGAAGGCCTGCCTGCATTTCATGACACTGTAATGGTGGTGACTTTGTTCACCAGTGATTAGAATGCCAGCCACTCTGGTGACAGCCTTGCACAAGCCTGTGGCTTGTAATGGGACCTTGAATAGTCTCCCTGCAACAAACTTTGGCTGTAATGCTTTACAAGGAGTTCAACACAGAGTTTGGACTCCAAACACCATCTCTGACCTTTAAATTGAGCATTACCCTCACCATCTCTTAACATGTCTTCTCAAGAATATCAGGAATAATGGCAGAGAACTGGCACTTAAATGAGATCTCATATGTCCCAGCTTATGCACAATGATAGACAAGCTAGGTAACTGCATTTGCACAACACAAAGCATAGAAATGGAAGGGAATAAACTTTGGATATGCTTTCTTGAATGCACACCATATGTGTGAAACATGGCAGAAGATTGACTATGTGCGCTGATCAGTGCATTTTCAAATGTTAAGCATCAATTCCATCAAATGGTGATTCATGTTGATATGTCTTCTACATTTCAGAAGATGTATTGACACCTATGGGCATGTTCACTAGGATGTCGGATGGCAATATTACTTAGAATATTGACACAAACAGATCTGACATTTTATTCTCAATGAGTTTATTTTTTTAATCGCTGTCTTTCCTTAGTGACATATAGTTTATAATGCCTTGGTGGCACATGCATTTCTCAAAATGGGAGAGTTAGCAACTGACAATTAATTCTTAAAACTATGTATTAACTGCAAATGCCACTGGAGAAGTGACATTTACAGGGTCTTGAATGAAGTGTACAGTTTTGAAAATGACTGGAGATAGACATATTTCTGACAACCCTGTAACTGTTTCACTTTGAAGCGTTCCTCTTTTGGATTAATATTTTCAGGCATATATGTATTTGTGTGGAAAGTTTCCATTGCAATAATTTGTATACTCTATGTAACACTAACTGACAGTTGACAAAGCCAAGCATATTTATATGACAGATGGTAATGTTTTCATGCATGTGTAATAGTACATGAAGAGATATTGCTTTCCAGTCATTCTTGTTTACCAACAGAGCTCCATGCCAGCTATAGCACAAATAATTTGGTAAAGCATTTTATAATGCTGGCTTTATTTGATTACCTGTTGGATTAATTCAACACCTGGTGATTCTGGTGATTTTCTGTTGTAACACATATTGAGGAAGGGACTATAAAGACTTTGCAGTACATTTTATTTCTACAAAACATAGCTGTACAATATACACTTGGGGTAACAACTTATCTTATGATACTGAAGGTATGTCCAGGCATATGATGACATTTGTGTTGCTGGCCTGTTAATAATTCAGTAAACACTTTGTTGATAATTATAATGCCACATATTTTAAATAAGTATTTCTAACATCATACACATAATAACGGACATATTTTAAGTAGCCAGGTGTACTTTAGGTGCAAGTACTGGAAAAAAAAGACAACACTTTATCATGACTCTTACATTAAAACTGTCACCCATGAGGATTTAAACCTCCAAAGCTTGTTCTGTTCTTTAGAACCTACTGCATTAACACTGACATAGTAACATGACAGGTGTATTTTCAAAACTCAGTACTTTTCAGTGTGCTGAGTAAAGTGCACTGCCACTTCTCTTATTTGTATTATTTATGACTTAAGTTTTTCCCCTGGATTCAGCAAGCAGCTGTGCATCAATAAGTTATTCTGCACGGCAGGGACCATTCATGTTCAGCACAGCAGCAAGCCATGCATATGTATGATGGTGCACTGCCATGCTCTAAAACGGACATGGTTCCGTGTACGAGTGCAGGGGGTGTTCTGAGAGCAGAGCTCTTACAATACACATTCCCCCTGCACTCCACCATTGCCTTTCAGTAATTTAAAATGAGCAAGAACGCTTGTAACACCCCCAACTTGTCATGGTAAGAAATCTGGTCAAAGCCATAAGGGACAATCGTCCCTACCAAGCCAAAAGTTGGTAGAATAACAGATGTAGCATAAGCACATAGCGCACACCTCCCAACCCGTCAGAGTAAGGAATGTGGACAAAGCCAAAAGGGACAATCATCCCACAAAGCAGAAAGTTGATAGAATAACAGGTTTAGCATTAGCAGGGATATTCTGAAGGGTAAAAATAAAAAATCACAACAAATAATTTTTTTTAAACATGCAATAAAGTTTAAGCACAGCTGCATGGGTGTACCTGTTGCTTAGCTATGCTTAGTCCAGCTTAAACAGCACATGAAGTTAAATAGCAAGAGACATCCAATATACATAGTACTGAAACAGTGCAATGGTTAGAGCATACACTTTACAAATAACTACTCCCGGTTTGATCCCCACTGTAACCAATTTGCATTTTTACATGTGAAAACAGTACATAAACATATTGTTTTTATAATTAGCTACTAAATAACATATATTTGTTAACCAGAGTACTGTAGCAGGTCCAGATGTGAGGTGTCAGTTTAATAAAGTTGTGAAATCCCCATATAAACACAAGTGCCCCATACAGTATAGTTACACATGAATAAATGTAATTAATGCATGCTGGGGGATGTCAGGGACAGTAAACAAATTTATAATATTCAATGAATGAAGACTCAATCCCATACAGAAGATAATCTATAAAATAAAAAATAAGCAATGCTAAGCATTGCACAGCTCTGCTTACCAGGTGTAAGCATTGTGTAAATATGACTGCTAAGCAATGAGTAGCCCAGCTAAGTGAATTTTCCCATTGGTAAGCAGTGCTGAACCTGTCCGTTTAAGCACTGTCAACCTTAGCTAAGCAGGTTTGCCCATAGCTTAGCTTAGCTCAGCATATTCAAACCCATCCAATCCTGGCAAAGGGTGGGACATCAGCCATATTTAAACCCTGCAGGTGGGAATAAAGCTCATAACTGGTTGCAGCTTCCCACTGTAGGCAGTATGGCAGGTGTTGGCAAGGGCATACTCTTCTGGGTGCAGCACTGGGGCATACAGGAGTCCAAGGTCATGGTAGGACTCCTGGTAAATAACCATGATGAGAGACTGCTGCAGGTCCAGTACCATGGCTCCCAACATAAAACAGAAGCCTGTGGCCATCTAGCTCATGATCTCACCAGTGCCACTGGTATCCCTTGGACTGGTGAGCAGGTCTGGCACCACTATGCCGACTTAAAGCAGAAGAAGATGGAGCTCTTGGACAAGTGGGTCCAAGAACTAAGGCAGAGGGGTGATGTCTCAGCAGTGTGTAAGTATTCATATCAATAACTGTTTACCAAAGTCCAGCCTGTGTGTCTGATGGATAGTTATGCCTAAATATTTCTCTATTCCCTTTACAGTTGCAGCTGAACTAGCTGTGAATCAGGAAACTCATGCCAGTAGGTTGCAAAGGCTATGTCACAAGACTGGTGAGTAAAAATCCTGCTTGTAGTAGTCATACCAAATAAATATAAAGTAGTCGAAAGTTACCTGGCAGTATAGAAACTGTGTATGCATTGTACTGAAAAAACAGACAATATTAGTAATAGTCCCATATAGATGATAGTTAAACAAAACTGTAACTGCCTGGCAATAAAGTTCTAAATCCTGGAATGGTTGTGTTTACTCTGGTATTGTATGGCATTTAGTGTTGCATTGTCTAAAGAGTAATGTTGTGTTAACCACTGTTACCCACACTGTGCTACATAAAAAATATATGTCTAGGAATGTCTGTATAAGACTGTTGTAAGTACAAGGTCAGATTGTACAACCAGGACAGACTTAGAAAACACTGGAGGAACAGACAGCAGTTTCTAAATAGCTCACTCTGATGAAACATAATTTTGTTTTAGCACACACAGCCATGGCTCGAATCCTGGGAGTGGTAGTATGCTGTATGCATAATCATACCTCTCAGCTTTTCAGATTTTCCCAGAATGTCCAGATAATTGACTCATATTTTTGGCCCGTTTCTCTTTCTCCCTGGCAAATCACTGTGATGATCTCTGAATTGTAGTCACTAAATAATGACATACATTTGAGTTTCAGACTTCAAATCCTTCAGAAAACATATAGTAAAACAAATCATGTTACTCTAGCAACTTTGTAAGAATATAAGACCAATATTCAAACTATGACCCTAATTGTACCCCCATGTTGTCAAGCTTTGTCCAGATGTTATGCATTAAGAGACTGAGAGGTATGTGCATAATTTTTATTAGGAATCTGGGAATATGTGTAGAAACAGTCAAGTAGTGTTAACAAACATTCCCCCCACAGGTCTTTCAGCTAAGAAAACTAACTGCCTGGCAATAAAGTTTTAAATCCTGGACTGGTTGTGTTTACTCTGGTATTGTGTGGCCTGACATGTAGCAGTCACCAAGATCTGATATCACAATAGTACTGTAGTGTCAACCACTGTTTCTCACACCATGCTACATAAAAATATGTCTAGGAATGTTTGTATAAAACTGTTGTAATTACAAGGACAGAGTGTACAACCAAAAGAGACTTAGACAGAAAACACTGAAGGAATAGCAACGGTTGCTAAATAGCTCACTCTGATGAAACAGAAATTGTTGTATTTTTAGCAGACACAGCCATGGTTCAAATCCTGGGAGTGATAGTAAGCTGTATGTATAATCATACTTCTCAACTGTACAGATTTTCCAGAATGTCCAGATAATTGGCTCATATTTTTTGCCTGTTCCTCTTTTTTCTGGCAAATCACTGGGATGATCTCAGAATTGTAGTCACCAAATAATGACATACATTTGAGTGTCAGACCTCAAATCCTTCAGAAAATCTATAATAAAACAAATCCTGTTACTCTAGCAACTGTCTAAAAG
>NC_056736.1:47938367-47956772 GCF_019279795.1 Protopterus annectens
AAAACATAAACAAAACCTCGAAATAAGAAACAAGAAGACATCCTGTACACAGAAGGAACCTAAAGATAAACCAGATATGTGAAACATGTAAGCATGTAATTGAATGCAGTACTTGGTCTGTAATAATGGGATAGATGATTATGAAAGATATATATGTGCCATCAACACTTGCTGTAATGATGTCCTGCTGAACAAATGATATGGACATAGCATCTGGCTCTGTCTGCAGTGGGCCATACCTGTCAACTGTGCATATCTGCACAGAATGTCAGGATTTAGCCATCATAGTGTTTGTTCTGTTCCACAAAACATCTGTATTATTTTGACAAATAGCTGAAGGTGGAAGTAATGAAGTCATGACAGACACATGAGGTTCAGACCCCACCACCTTCAGAAAAGTCATGGTAATGCAAAATATATCATGCAAAAACTTCATAGGTTTGTAATAGGCATATCTACAATCTCTCCCTATATATCCCCCCTAATGTTAGGCTTTGTCCACATGTGATGCTCTAAGAGGTGGATATGTTGGGTCATAGCTGAGGAGCCTGACACACCCTGGGAAAGGACAGCTCACATATGGCAAACAGTCATGTCTGTGACACTGCTAGGCCAGTTAATGGAATGTTGCCCATATCCATATGCTACCTGTGAATATGAGTATTATAATACATGTTTGTATTGTAAATCTAGAATACCTATATAGGGCATGAGCATAGTAAAGCACTGTTGCAGATGTGTGTGTTAAACTGCATTTGATATATTGAATTAATAACATTCAACTGTACATTGTTCTTCTGGACAAAGTTCACAGCTGTGACAGAAATCTGGAGTTACTTACACATATACTTGTGTTATGGCAGCAATATTGATATGTTATCAAAACTGACTTCCCTGGTTTGTCACCCAGTGAGGTGAACCAATGACCAGAAGTCCTGGTATAACAGGTTGAGACATATGATTGAGCTGCAAAACTATAAATACAGTGTGCCATAATGATATAGAACACAAATGTGTACCAGGTATCCCCTGAGCATGTGTGTGTATGCGTATATTCAGCTGAAAGTTACAAAAGTAATAACATGGGTCACAAGTAGTCATGTTGCACATGTGTGTAATATCACTGTCACGTCATACAACAAAATAAAATGTGTACTTCTACTGATTGTTGCATTGCCATGACACTGATATGGGTACTACAGGAGGCATGTTTATCATGTAGAAATCTGAGAAGTGTACAACTGTGTTATGACCCACTGTCCATGCCTACTACTAACAGCTATATCTGCACCCATATACACTGGATATCAAAGTGTACACACCCCTGTTGGAATTCCAGGTCTGTGTGCTGTATGCCAATGAGACCACAGGAAGTCATGTCAAAATGTTTCTCACCTCAAATGTGACCCATAACTTGTACAATTTTATTGAAAAAGAAACAAAGCTGTTTCATGGAAGGTGAGCAGCCATTGCCATGTGAAGATGTGATATGACATTAGAGTACAAACCAAAACAAATGGATGCTGTAATCATCTCAGCAGGTGTTTACACAACATATCAGTGTAAGGGTGTGCACACACATTCAACTGGCTTACTGTACTGAGTATGTCTTCCCATATGCTCGAGGGATAGGTTCATAACCCAGAGACTGCCCATGCTTTGGAATAGACATCCCATATATGTCAAGCAGAGCACCTCACTGGCCCTCTTCAAGAGAAATCTTAGTGAGTGGATGGAAAATAGAAAATTCACCCCAGGGATCACTCCAGTGGCTTTACTCGACAGAGGCACTGGGAACTATGATCAGGTGGCACAATGCCAGGGTAATCCTATGGGCTAGGCTTGTAAGGGCTCCAGGGCCATTAGCCTAGTACACACCTATGAACCTATGAACCTATATGTTTCCACAGGACAGGTTGTTATGTTTCATATTGAACTGAGCAGGCTATAGGACACATCACAGGTGGGGATTGTATTGACATGTGCTTTTGTGGGGTCATGTTCCAATTGCACAAATATACTTCATATCCACTGTAGATATATGGACTCAGCAGTACCTTACCTGTAAAACCATCATCCACCAACGATAGAGAAATCCCTCTTGGTGGACACCACCAAGACACAAAGCACATAATAGGTTGCTATAGTGGCTGTACTGGGACACATAGGTGCAGACCACAACTTGGAAGCAAGTGCAACTCTATTTGAGCAAGCATGTAGGTTCACAGGTGACCTACTGGAAGGCTGACTATGACTAGAAATCAGACATATCCAAGCCACCAGGGCCAATTGCAACCATGTCTACACATATGTAAGCAGTCTCAGAGCCAGTAACACAAGTAAACCTGTACTGGGGGTGCAGTAACACAAGTAAACCTGTACTGGGGGTGTATTCCATGGATACAGGCAACCTCCATCAGACAGGATAGGTGGGAACAGTGGCACCCTGTCCACAACAGTAGTACAGGGGGATATGCACATCACCCACACTCCTGCCTGCATCAATGGTGAGCATGGACATAATGCCAACTGATGGCAACAACAGCAAGTCTCCACAGGCATAAGAACATCACAGTTTGCCTCCTAAATGAACACAGGCATGGGCTCACAGACTCATCACACACTGCAGTCAAATACACACATGCCACCATCCACATGGAAGATGGCCATTGTCATCCATCTACACAGAAATGAATGTTGTGTAGTGGATTATTCCATTAAGTGTCCAACATTGGGGGAACTGGACAGGTCAGGGCCAGGGGTGTAATGCAAGATGTACAAGCCATGATAACTTACAGTGTTATGGTATAGTCTGGATTATTTGCAAGTAATACCCACTATCAATGTGCATGTGGACAACTGTATGAGGTCCTCTGACCTTTTTTATTATTTACGTCTTCCAGGTACAATGTTCTGGGAATGTGCATACACACCCACACCCTGAATGTGATAATCAATCCAGTACCTCATAGTCCATCATGCCATCCTCTTCGGGTGCAGGGCCCATGAGCTGCAGGAGATGAACATCCTGTGGAATGAGCTCATCCACAGGATAAACAATGTCAGTCTGCACAACTACAATTATGAGCAGGTGCGGCATTGCTGCACAGATATGATCCACCACACACATCAGCGTGCCGCTGCAGTTAGTAAGGACCAGCTAGACAAAGGTGGGGATCATTCCATCCAGCCCCCACTGACACATGCTGAGGAGCTCCTTGCCAGCCTTGGGGAACCCACTCACCAGCCAAGCCAGCAAGCTGAGGACAGCATTGTGGAGGAGGGTGCTACCCACACAATGGACGAGAAGCATGCAGGTAAGGCGCCAGGGCACATTTGTTTATTCATTTTCATCTGTAAAGTATCTACATGCATATGTCAGATAAGATAGTCTGTTGCTGTAGTGTAGTAATGAACAAATGTGCATAATCTCTAGTATTGTGGGCTTGTACTGTTGATGTGCTAAAATGCTGCTCCCACCCTGTATCAGTGCTACAGGTGTGGCTACTGACATTACATCTCTCACACAACTATTTAGGTCCCACTAGTATACAACTGGGGCAATAGCCTGTAGCTGATGAGTATGGAGTTGTTTTGTTTAGGTTTGTACACCGTCCCGCCATGGCATATATGTTATTTGCCATGCACACATTTAAAACACCTACCCATAATGCATGCTGTACATGTTCACTTATTGTTGCTGTTAACTGCACTGCATCACAGTGGTCACCATGCTGGCATATCTGAATGGTATGTAAGAGTCCTGCAGTATACCTAACAACCTGTCTGTGCAAGATGTGTGGACAGAGATGAACATAATGGTGGGACAAATGGCCTACAGTAGGCACATGTCTGAAAATGTACCCTTATAAAGTAGATACAACAGTGTATACACCACTATTACAATGGCAACTGTTCCTGATCTAAAGAATGACATATCACAATACCACATTCCACACCTTTTACAACCTGTAATGTGATCCTAACATGAGCAATGAATGTGTAAAATGTAATCCTATGTTAGGACAACAAATATGGGGAATACATGCCTTATCAAACCCTGGAAGCATATGTGCACACACACTCCAAATAACATATTGTGGAAGCAGCTTGTGAGGTACTGACCGCTTTCACTCTTGAGTACACACCTTCCATCAAGTGCAGGGCCTCAATATCACAAGTAATGGTCTGCTGTCCAAGAAGTATGTTCATGACATTTGCCCACTCACCCACAACAGAGGCAGCCGTGGCTTGCACACATCTTACAAACCATGAAATGGATCCCATATCTGAAAGGTAGCACTCAGAAGTGGGAAAAGTAGCCTTACCTCACCATTGCATATACCATGGGAAACAGAGCAGACAGTCATGTAAGTGTGTATGAAATGCGGGACAACATTAATGTAGAAAATAAACAAATTCCCACCCAAAACAGATGACAACACATGTTGCAAACTGGTCACTAAGGCTGCTCAGAAACATGCAGAAACACTGAGGGACTTGCAGAAATATCTAGCAAGTACTGGCTGTGCAGTACCTGTATTGACAATCACCTGGAGTCTGCATAAGTGTGGCCTATGGGTTAGCGTAATCACATGAAAGAGTTGTTCCACAGGAAACATTATCCAGTGCTGTCTACAGGTAGCATATGCATAACATTAAGTCTCCCAAAGGCATGTGTTGCAATGTGTAATGGTGTCATGACATCAAGGCTGAAACCTACAGACAGTATTCATAAAGATACATGTGGTGCACAAGTAACACCTCACTCCACCTCAGGACCACCATCCCCATTTTTACCTTGCTGGTGCCAGTGTACACCTTTAGGTTTGCTGTTCATTAGTAGGAACTAGGCCACTAGACATGGCTTTTGGAATTTGGAACACTGCAAAATAACACTCATGTGTGGCCCATAGTTGTCAAGCATCTGCAATAAGGCTGAGGATGGGGAGGGGTGTCATCCTGAAACACAACAGTGAACTGAAGCATACATCCAAAGCTTGCTAAGAATAGCTGTATGTGAACACAGTCAAGGTCATGAATTTTGCCAGATATAACCCTGAATCCACAGCAATAGTGAAGCCACTGTGTGACCTCCAAGGGCTGTGCACATGAGCTGACCTTGCAATCCGGCAGAGTTGAGGGACATCAGTAGGGCAGAGTGACCAAATAATGGCAAGTGAAGATGGATCATGCAAGTATTCCCCTTCCAAGAATAGTAACTGTAGTTCACTTAACAGGTGCTGCAACAAACCTTTCTGTTAAGGGTGTGCACACTTATGCAACCCACATATTGTAATCATCTCATTCAGCATCTGCATGACTAACACATTTGTTTAATACTGCATTGGATTCCAAAGGTCATATGTCACATAGCAGGTGTGTGTAATGTTAACATATGCAGTATTGTGGAACCATTGCATATCATGGAAGAGTCTGCTATGTCAACAAGGGTGTGTACATTCCTCATATCCACAATAAACTTTGAAGGTTTTCAATGTAATCGGATTGTATTGCTCATACATGCACAGCTGATGATGAGATCTGCAAGTCAGAGGTCAGGTATTAACTATTGACATCAAGTCCTCATATCATCCCAGGTATGTGTCAGACAAACACATAGGGTCTGTGAGCAACAGAGCAAACATAATTGCCAGACATATACACATTCAGCAATGGTGTGTACACTCGTGAGGTATTGTGCACAGTACCTGCCAGTGTGCTGTACAGGTGCACAGCAATACTGTGTACATGGGTGCAGTGTGTTCCAGGGGATGGGATATCACCTACTAACACAACTCATGCATCACAGAGATGTATAATGTTGGTAACAAGGATTGAGTATGGCTGCGGTGCATGCTGTTGAGTGCCATATGTCATGCATGTTGACTGCTGGGTAATGAGAGGTCTGTGTAATATGTTTGTGCCGCCTTACCTGTAAGTGCGCGTGCGTGTGTGTGTGTGTGTGTGTGTGTGTGTGTGTGTGTGTGTGTGTGTGTGTGTGTGTGTGTGTGTGTGTGTGTGTGTGTGTGTGTGTGTGTATGCGTGTGTGTGTGTGTCTGTGTAATCCATAACATACAGGTCTTAAATTACATTTTCTTTTGCCCCTTACAGGTAGTGAGGTGGGTCCCTCCTGCAGGCCAACTGATGTTAGTGTCCATACAGACTCTGACAATGATGATAGGCATGGTGAGGCACAGGCAGGATTGTCAGGGGCTGAAGCTGTGCCATCGATTTACATCCCACTTTTATCCATCCCGTCCCAGCACACAGTCACGATGCTCATACATACCCCATCACCAGTGGCCATAGATGAGGGACAGTTGGTGGGTGGTGGCATGTGACATGACAGGGCCGGGACTATGGCAAGTGTGTCTGTACACAGCAGCCCTAGCTGGATGACCGGTGCAGTACCACACAGGCAGATGTACAGGGGTACTCATAGGAGGGCTGCTGGCCATCATGCCCCTGGCAGAAGTGCCACAGCAGGTGTCACGAGACACATGTTTTCAGCTATCATTGAGGAACATACATGTATGGAATTTTACAGCAGAGAGAGTCTGAGGCTCCAGAAGGCTACTATTTCTGCTGTACTTTACAGCATCTGTGATCTTGCATGTGCCCACCATTATTTTGCAGAGCTCCTGGATAAACGGTTGGGTGAGATGGTGGGAATCCTCGACCGTGTGGTGTCTGTGGTAGAGCATGTGGTGGGAGTAGGCTGGTGGTCATGTGGACGTAGGGCAGCAACACCAACAGGGGGAGGTCTACGTGGATGTGCAACAACTCACGGCTGCTCCAGTAGTGGCAGTACCAGCACCAGCACTGCAGGGAGGCTGCTGTCCACACCACAATGCAGCAGATCATCTGCACATGGTCCTGGCTGGTCCCAACAGGGATGCGGATCCAGTGGACAATTGTCATCATCAGGGGTTGAGTACCATATCTGTGCCTCTGCCTGGTAGTACCCATGAAACCCCTGGCAGGCACAGTTCTTGTGTCCATGGCCAGAGACTATGAACTGAACTCCCTGCCATGTACGGTCTGCTGCTTTCCAACAAATCCCTGTATAGGGCAGTGAAATGGCAGACGTGCACATACATACACACACACACATCACCAACACAGCTAGGGCACCTCCATACCTACACACACCACATCTGCACAACCCATTTAATAAAAAAAACTCTAACCCACACACATGATGTCAACCAAACAGATCAGCCTAGGCCTCTGGGAAACCCTCAACACACCCTGTGCATATGATGATACCTGTGCCACATCCCTGTCATCCATACCATTGATGCAGGGACATGCTGATATGGGTCCGATGCACAGTATGAATGTCTGAAGGTTTAGCAATGTAATGCTGCTTAACATGTTTTCAGCTAGTGTGACTGCCTATAACCTTGGATATTACCCATGTATGAAACACATGCAAAGAGAAAAGATTGTGGTACTGGAATTGGTACACCTTGTTTGCTGTAGCATAGACTAGATCCAGGCCTGCTGAATCTAGCTTTGTTTGTATGCTTGTTTGCTTGTTATTTCCCTGAAACGATAATTCCACCTAAAACGCGGCTTTTCAGCGCTTCTGTGGATCCCTAGTGACATCTGCATTGCTTACTGTACTTATTTCCTTGTTTCACTTGAAAGAAAGTTACTGTTTGTCATTCTTGCATTTAAGTTACCTGTAACACATTGCATTTAAGTTACCTGGCACTTGCTCACTACAGCAATTATATAAGTCAGCTCTAAAAAATTAAAAGCACTACACTCACACAAACTTCCCTTGAGTACCTTGTTCCCCATCGGCCCTTTTTTTTCAAGTATAAAGGAATTCCAAATACTATTCTAGCATGTCCAAAGGTCAGTTGTCAATTTCCTCTCCGGTCCAGCTGGTGAAGCTGGGAATCTTGAGGCAATGTTACAACTGCCTCATGTACACAGACAACCCTCTCCTCCTCCCAACAAATTCCAACACATGTGAGAGATGCAACCATATAGCCAAACTGGAGGCTAAGCTCTCTCAACTCAGTACTGGCAAAACCTGTCAGGAGGAGAAGGAAACCACACTCACTACAATTCCAGTCTCACATAGACCTACCACGACAGCAAACCAAACACATAAACACACAAAAACATACTCGTAGGCACTAAATAAAAATCTGTCTAAGCAGTAGAGACCTCCAAAGCAGACACCCAAGCAACCACTACCCCAAAACAAAATACGTGCAACACATAGCTCACAAAGCCAGTATGCCGAACAGTCACAGCCCTTAAGGCTAAACAACACACCTGATACACCAGGCTGAACAAGGAGAAGGTCACGGTGAGCTGCCTGTCATGCGCTAGGATCCATCACATAACACAAGCACTCAGGTCACTCCAAGGCAAGTACAAATATGACTCAGTCATTGTCCATGCTGGAGTGAATGACCTGAGACGTACCTCACTGGACTACATGAAAAGAGACATAGAGGAGCTCTCTGAGCATGTGGCCCAGGCCAGTATGACCCTGACCTTGAGTAGCATCTTACCCTCACCAAGAATGATGCCACAATATGAAGACAAGATGATCAATTTCAACAATTGGCTTAAGTATTGGTGTCATTCAAAGGGGATCAAATGCCTGTCAGCCTGGGATGACATGCTCGACAGGCGACGATGCTTCGCTAGGGATGGCTTGCACCTGTCACCCCTGGGCTTTCAGATATTGGCAAAGGCTCTTGCTACCCCCATAGTGCCTTTTTTAGGCAAGGCTCAAAAGACAAACCCACCTCCATAGGTATCACAAGGGATAAGAAACTAAGAGTAATGCTACTCAACGCCAGAAGTCTAAACTTCAAGATGCATGCACTCGAAACTCTCCTTAGCATGGAGAACATCAATATCTGTGCAGTAACAGAAACCTGGTTCAAGGCTCCTGAGAGCACCCCAGCACTACCAGGTTATACCTCATACCATGCTTTTTGTCCCCAAAACTTGGACCAAACCAGAAAAGGAGGGGGAGTATCAATATTCGTCAAAGATACCCACACCTCAAGGTTGGTGGCACAGCATGAAGCATCAGAGTCTATCCATGTGCAACTAACAGTGGGGAAAACTGCCTTCCAGTTTATAGCCTGCAACAGACCACCCTCCCAAACCCAGGAACCCCACACGGCCTTCCTAAGAACACTGGAAAATATGAAGTTCTCTCCAAACACCATTATATTGGGTGACTTCAACTACCCAAACATAGACTGGGAGCATTACTCTAGCTCCAACACCCTAGCTCAAAGGTTCCTAGAATTTATAAACTCAAATGCTATGGAAAAACTTGTTATGATTCCCACAAGAGGGGAAAACATACTGGACCTGATCATCACCAACATGGGGACTCTATGCTCCAGACCAGAAGTGTAGCCCTCACTGGTAAGATCAGACCATGAACTAATCTCACTGGATATTCTCATCCCGACCCAACCCCCTGCCCAGAAAACCACAGTGAAAAACATCTCTAAAGCAAATTTCACACTCCTCAAAACTAAGGTGGAATCCAGCAAAGCCCCCGGGCCTGTGGAAAATATGGCCCAGACCGCAGAATCCTTTATAAATGCATTCTATGAACACCTTCAGGAATGCATGGATCATGCAATCACAAATAAAACCAAGACCCAATCCTCCAAAGGCAGACATCCTGTCTGGTGGACCCCAGCCATAAACAAACTATACAATAGAAGGAGGAAGCTACTACATGATAGAGCAAAATCCCAAAAAGGGAAGGCATCTCTGATCAGTGTTAGCAAAAAACTACTGGCACTCATAAAATCATCTAAGGCCAGCTTCAAGAGAAAAATTGCACAGGACACTAAAGATAATCACAAGTCTTTCTTTAGTTATGTTAGGAACCTGGGTGGGAATTCCCAGATATGCTCAGAATTAGTCCAAAATGACATAAAATACACCGAACCCACAGACATTGCCAACAACCTAGCTGACAGGTTCAGCGCAAACTTCTCCCCCACTCCCCACCAAAAGGGCAAATATCTATCCCAGCAGAGTGCTGCCCCCCTGACATCTCAGATGCTCAGATAAGAGCCGCCCTCTCCAAAGCAAAAAACACAGCATCAATGGGACCAGACAGTGTCCTGGGCAAATCTTACATGACCTCCAAGAAGAGCTAAACCCAAACATAAAACTACTGTTCAATCTCAGCCTTACCACAGGATATGTACCCAAAGAGTGGCGTACAGCAGCAGTGGTCCCTCTCCACAAATGTGGTGCCTCAACGGATCCTGGAAACTATCACCCCATAAGCCTGACTAGCTTGGTCTGCAAAGATATGGAAAGGATCATCATGGACCTCATAAAAAAGATATTGGGGACCTAGAGACACTGGATCCTACCCAGTTCGGCTTTGTTAAGGGCAGATCCTGCCTCTTAAACCTGGTCAATTTCTTTGAAACAGTCACCAAGGCCATTGATGAGGGGAAGGTGGTCCACACAGCCTACCTGGACCACACAAAAGCCTTCGATACAATACCCCATTCGGGCATTATAGATAAGCTCATCAGCTTAAATATAAACCCCTATGTCACTAGATGTGTTGCAAACTGGCTGAAGGACAGAACCCACATGGTTAGAATTGCTGGAGCCATGTCAGACTCCAAACCAGTTACAAGTGGCATCCCACAAGGCCCAGTCCTGGGACCTCTCCTGTTCGGTATATATTTCTCATAGGTACAAGCCAACACGGAAGGACTGTGGCTGACCAAGTTTGCAGATGACTGCAAACTGTGCACTATAATCGACTCTCCAGCCGACACAAGCACCCTCCAAAAGGGCCTCATAGAAACAGACAACTGGTGCCAGAGCCATGGCCTCAAGCTAAACGCCAAAAAGTGTATAGTCATCCCGTTTGGCAAAAACAAAGTGCCCACAAATTACCACATAGGTGGTAATCTATTAAGTATGGAAGAAGTAATTAGGGACCTGGGGAGCCAAGTTGATAGCAATCTCTCATTTGACAACCACGTGGCCAAAGTGGTTAGAAAAACATTTTATATAGCCCACCTAATCATGAAGGGATTCACATCTAGATCAGCGGAGGTCATCGTGCCTCTTTACTCATCCCTCATCAGGCCCATAATTGAGTACAATGCCCCTTTTGGGATGTACCTTACCAGACTCCTGCAGCAACTGGAAAGACCCCACAAGTACCTCACCAAGAGGATCAAAGGGCTCAAAAAGATGCCATATGCTGCCCGGTTAAAGAAACTCCAGCTCTACTCAGTGGCATACCGCCTGCTCAGAGGGGATCTGTGCCTGACGTATAAAGCCATGTCCAACCCGGAATTAATGGACATGCTGCACTGCAGAAAATCCAAATCCCATGTAGCTACGTGCTCGAGAGATTTGAACCTCAGCACTGAAATAAATAGGACATGCTGGAGGGACAGATTCATAACCCAGAGGCTCCCTTCACTTTGAAATAAAATCCCAGTCCAGGTTAGGCAGAGTCCCTCATTGACTCTCTTCAACAGGAATCTTGATGAGTGGATGGGGGATCGTAGGTTTACCCCGGGTATCACTTCTGTGTCACTGTTAGATAGAGGCCCAGTATACTAACCTCAAAAAAGGGCATAGCAAAATTAATTTAAAATGGGTGGCGAAAGCCAAACATACTCTGGCTAGGCTTATAAATGCCCTAGGGCAGATAGCCTAGTATGAACCTATGAACCTATGTATACTCGGGTGTCCCATACAGTATACTCACACCCCTTGCTGCTGTAATTACAGCACATAGAAGCATGTTATGTGCATGGAATTAAATACACTTATTAAAGATGTCCTTACCCTGCTATTTTATCAGACTGGAATATGATCCCTGGTTACTAGGGTTGAGTTATGCTTAGCATTTGTAAGCATTGCTTAAATGTAAATGCTAAGCAGATTTGCACAGTGGTAAGCAAAGCCTACATGGTGTAAGTGTCTTTCATTTAACCGCACATTAGCAGAGCTTAGCTTTGCCCAAACCCAAGCAAACCCACTTAAAGCTGCTCAAAACTGCCTTAACCACTCTGTATCAAACAGTGCTTGTTCTGTCTAGCAACAAAATAAACAGCCCTTGAACCCAGGGCCCTGTAGACTATAGTCACAACACTTAACTACTAAGCCATCTGAGCTGTACAAATGTCTGTCTGCTTGTTCAAATAGTATCATTCAGTACATGTATTGAATAGTAGTGAACAACTGCTTTGACTACTACAATTGTTTACTACTTGGTACTGAAAATAGTGTTGAATCAGTCATGTTTTTATATCTAAATATACACATATCAGATAATTATGGTGGGATACATCTGAGAAGGGAACATCATGTAAATATTTCAGTTATAAATGTAGAATGTTGCTACAGTAACAGGGGTTGTGTCAACAGACATGTTGTTTAGGAAGGCTCTTCTGATACTGACATGTATACCATCAGTTACTGACAGACATCATAAAATCATCATAGTGAAGTACAACACAAATCACAGTAGAAATATGACCAATACACGTGGACAGTCTGAAACAATCTGGTCAGTCTAGAGGTATACACAGAACTCTATAGTGCAAGACGTGTGGACCAAGCCTGAGAAAGAGGGTGTTTATAGCCATGAAAATGAGGCTATAACACAAATACCGGAGTATATAAGCTCAGACAGTTGATGCATTCATGCACTCCTGTCTGTCCTAACACATATTAACTGGAGGAGCAGAGGACCCAAGCCCACATAGTTCCCACTAGTTAGTGACATACATCTTCACAGCATCCCATTGCTTTTTCAGAAATACACAACACATATGGTGGCCAGGCAACAGTACATCTGACAAATATCTGGACATAACATCACACTTGGTAAATACACTGAGCTGCTAGTCATGTCACCAAGCACTGTGTAAACTACAGGCAGACTGTCACAACACTGACCCAATTTTCCTATGGGGGAATACACATGTAATTGCAAATATAGCAGGCACTAAAGGCATTCAACAGCACAAAGTAACAGACACCAGTGTGAAAATGCATACCCACAACCAATCTCAACACAGTCACAGTCACATTATGGTAAGCCTAATTAATAATACAGTATATGGACTGTGTGAACAAAACCATCCTCATATTTGCCACTCACACACTAACCCTACATATACTGGCCCAAGTCACAGTGTAGTCTGCTGCCTGATTTTGGTATGGGACATGTCTCAGTCTGGCCCTACAAACATATATGCTGATAGGGTACCAGAAACTGGAGCAGCATGCAATATCAGATAGAACAGGGCCAAGAACAATGACATCTACCACAGTCTGTACACAGGCCAAGTAACATATTCACAATACACCGCTACACAATACTGACACTCTGCCAACAATTACCATAAGTACACAGACCTCACTACTGTACAGACTACAACAGAATGCCAAGGTTTTGTCCTCAAATATAAGGCCTACCATACATAACATGTCTGGCAGTCTGATATATCACTGACTTGTTATCAGGAATGATGCCAGTAAATAATGATATACTGTACATATGCACCTCTTATTACATGACATATGGACAAAGGGTGACAGACATGGGGGACAGAAGCACAAACACAAAGCCAATTTTGACATATTGCTGTGATAAACTGAGACAATTGCTGGTGTAACAGACTTTACTGTGACTTATCACTACTGAGAGATATGAAGTCAGTAACACAAATGGATGTCACCATTTATTGACTGCAATTGTCAGAGTATGCCACTGCATTTCTAAAGACAGGAAATGTATGAGTAACACACCACAGCTAAGACTCCAAACTCTGGCCAGTCTGCAAATAGCCCTACAGGTGAGAATTTCCTCAACCACATAACACTGTCATGCCATACTTTAAATCATGCAGAACAGCCATATCCACACAAACCCTGCTAAACCAACATTACTGCAAATGTAGAACAGCAATATTTACATTCTGTCCCCATGTCTGGAACATCCCCCTCCTGTTTGTTGGCCTGTCTCCACAGTGTATGTTGTAAGAGCTATTTCCAACTACCCTCTGTGATGCTGTTTGTCAGACACCCACATGAAGTCCTACTCATAGTGAAGAGAAAGGGCCAAAACCCACATGGAGTGTATTATAGGAGTTATGAGAGTGTTTTTTCCATGCAATTGGCTATAAGAATGATACCACAGCTGTGCTACATGCAATTAGCAAGTGGGGGGACTCCAATTCATGCACAGGCCATCAGCTGATCAGGAGCATTACCTACAAAAGTCAATCTGCTGCCTATGCAAAACAAATGAATTTTTCCACATCTACCAGAGAGGGAGAGAGTGAGACAGACAGAGAGAAAGTAAGAAAAGAAGGGAGAAAGAGCCAAGTGTGTTTGTGTATGATTCATGGGTGGAGAGTGGTATCTGGGTATTATAACGGTTGCCTATATTGTTTACAAATCCATACTGTCACATAGTAATTGCACACAGCAGTACACATTCATGGCTGTGAATTGTCTACAACAACCTCTACAGTGTTTGAAAACTGTTGGCCTTGTAATGTGGATATTGGAACATATAGATCCTCAATATAATAATGTAGCAAAACCCACACAGCAATGGATCCTGTCATTAAACAATCACCCTAACACCCACCCAAGATACTAATGACACACACACACATACTTACCAGTACTGAGTTTCAAACCCCTACCTGGCTATGTATTGCTATTACAGTGTTACTGCACACACCATGCAGCTTACATATTGGAGAGCTGTCTAAAGGTGTCTTTGAAGTTGAGTGACATCAGCAGCAGTGCTAAAGGAGGGATAAGGCAAGTGTAGTAAGTGTGAATGTCAACAAAATCAGGTGTTGACAAAGACACACACACAAACACATTATCACAGTTTCCAGAACCAGGATAAGAACTCCTATCTAACTAGTTTGCTACACTACAGTATTACACAATTATCGCAAGAACCACAGAGCTTATAGGGATGAAATGTGGCCAAAGGGTTATTTCAAGGTGACTGACATCATCAGGCATGCTAAAGTAAGGCAATGGGTGGTGTAGTGAGTGTGAATGACCTCAAAATCATTCGTCTCCACACAGACACACACACACACACACACACACACACACACACACACACACACACACACACACACACACACACACACACACACACATACACACACACACACACACACACACACACACACACACACACACACACACACACACACACACTTGCCAGTACTAAGATACATAGGTTCATTGCTTCACATGTGTGTAGTAGGTGAATGGGCCTGAAGGCACTACAAGGCTAGGCCAATGGAATACCATGGCAGCAGGCCACATGACAATAGTCCCCAGTGTGGCTCAGGGGTGTAGTCCCTGGAGTGGTCCCCAGGGGTGGGTATTGTATTCACCATCCACTCATCTGGTTAACTATTGTGGGTGGCCAGTGATGTGCACTGCTTCCCATGTGTGTAATCTATATTTCCTAACATGGACAGTGTCTGGGATGTGCACATGTCCCACATGCATGTTCTTTGATGTGTGGAAGTGTACTTGAAGTCTCTGGGGCATGTTGTGTGGACAGATTATCTTCTGATGTAGCATTCCTAACCTCATTTGGTGAGACCTGGCTATGTAACTGAGGTCATGCTTGCACCTAAACTGACAGCATGATATGGATATTCAGTAAAGTTAGTGGCATATGTCCATACAGGACATGTGTATAAGGCATGGCATTCCCTTTGTGGTGTATGTTTGCAGACTCTACAGTTGTTGCCGGTGTCCGGTGGGGATCATGGCAAAAGGGACACTGCAGACATTTATTTGATTACTGAGGGGATAGAACAGGGTGCCATGTCCTTTTACTTGCTGGATAACACACAGTTAGGAGATGTAACATATCGAAGTACTTTCTGATGTCAGTGGCACTGTTGTGGTCAGCAGGCATGTAGTCCACTGCAGTCATACAGTGGTTACTATTTCGAGGCAATATGCAGGGAATTACCAATATAGTGGTGGTTGCCTAGCCAAGTGTGTTTGTGTATGAGACATGGATGGAGAATTTTCTTTGAGTAACAAAAGGGTTGTCTATATTGTTCACCAATCCATACTGTCACATGTAGGGCTATGGATTGTCTACACCAACCTCTCCATTCTTTGACATCTGTTGGCTTTGTAAGGTGGACATTGTGACATATAGTAGGTCCTCAACATAATAATTTAGCAAAATCCACCCCACAATGAATCCTGTTATTGCACAATCACAGCTATACCCACACAGGATACTGATGGCAGACACACACACACACACACACACACACACACACACACACACACACACACACACACACACA
Organism: Protopterus annectens; assembly: GCF_019279795.1. Taxonomy (NCBI): domain Eukaryota; kingdom Metazoa; phylum Chordata; order Ceratodontiformes; family Protopteridae; genus Protopterus; species Protopterus annectens. The sequence continues at coordinate 47,954,747 of NC_056736.1, forward strand.
CACACACACACACACACACACACACACACACACACACACACACACACAGAGTTTCACAGTTGCCATGTCCGGGATTAGAACTTCTACCTAACTTGTTTTCTACACTACAGTAATTCACAAGTATTTCAAGTGCCACACAGCTTATAGGGCTAAGATTTGCCCAGAGAGTTATTTCAAGGTGAATGACAGCAGGAGTGCTAACATGAGCAGTGAGAAGTGCAGTTTGTGTGAATGGGCCATAAACCATTCCTCTGGAAACACACACACACACACACACACACACACACACACACACACACACACACACACACACACACACACACACACACACACATATTCAGTCACACACAACTTTACATTTGACAGGACTTGGTATGCAGATGCTAGATGAATACTGATTTGTACTATCATGTTACACAGTTATCACAAGCACCACAGACACTATAGGGCTGAGGGCTACCACAAGGAATGTCTACAGTAATTGACATCAGCACATCATGTGATATCGGCCAATTGGATGTGTTGTGGGTGGGACAGGCCTTATGATGGAAATTTCTCTGTCACTGTCTGTCTCCCTCTTCTCCACATATGTGTGTGTTTGTGTATGTTTGACATATTATAGTGTGCGGGCCTTGGATATGTATGAGTATTCCTATCCAATGTGTGTGCAAAGCATGAATGGTGTACAATGTGGTTTGTGTTCACAGACATCTGTGACTAACAGATATGTATAGTCCACTGTGTTGTCAGACATTTATCTAAGTGTAGAAGCATGCCCAGTATGACCTTCTGTATTGAGTGTGTGAATCCATTCCAGGTAGTTTGTACTCCAGTCCAGGGTTTGGTGTTCTAAACCTACAGCTATTCATTTTCTGCAGGATATCTGTAGATAGGTTGACAATATGGAGCCACAATGGGTGACATATAGTGGAATACTGTAACTATTGTGTCTGTGCTCCTTGTGTTACATGGTTGGTATTAGCAGATATATTCAGACATATATACTATTTTATATTGCAATGTATTATGTCATCATCTACTGACAGATATACTTATTTGCTCACAGTTATTTCCTGGGAAATACAAGATGAATGAAGCTGTGTCCAGTATTGCAGTCTGCAGCCTACATATTCTTGCACACTCATGCCATTCTGGAGGGGTAGCTGCAGACACTTGCTGATGAGTCTGTGTGGATGGTCCAGCATCTTGGTACTATGGTGGCTGAGGGTCCCCTTCTTGTACATATATCGATGTAACAGAATGGCCATATCCTGCTGTGGCCATACTTCTCAGCTGTACAGATTCACCCAGGTTACCCAGAGGCAGGGTTCATATATCTCATCAGTTCCCATTCACATTGGGGTTTATGAACAGGTTTGTACCCACTCATTAGTGGGTTTGAGGCAGGGGTGGTATGGGCACACATCAGAGTTTCAGACTTCACACACTTCATGACGTCCATGCTTCTACACCCCCCCACTCTGTTATTCTATCCCCTTCCTAACATAGTAGGACATGTTTGGCATGCTGCTGGGATTTGTCAACACAGTCTTGCATTTGAGTTCTGTTGACTGTGTTATGTTGTTCATTGGGACCCCATGACATAACATACATTGGCACTATGGGTGAGGCACAGGCCTTTGACAGAGGACTATAGGCCTTTTGGTAGTGATGCAGGCCATCTGCAGCAGGCCAGTATATTCTGTCACTCCTACATTCCCAGGCTGTGAGGCACCGGATTCCCCTGGGGTGACAGGGTAAGTGTGAGAGGTGTTAATGGCAATAGTTCCTGTCCATATTAATCTATTGGTGTGGATGCTGGCAGGGTGCTGCTTACAGCTAGAGACACACCTGCATGGGACACCTCTTCAACATACTGCATTCTGTAGGTATTCCCATACAGAAGTTCATAGGTTCATAGGTTCATAGGTTCATACTAGGCTATCTGCCCGAGGGCATTTACAAGCCTAGCCCATCATTTTGTGGCTTACGCCACCCCTTTAGTATGGGGAACTATACCCATTAT
>NC_056736.1:47957272-47962272 GCF_019279795.1 Protopterus annectens
AGCTTACAGAGGTAAAGCCACAAAAATACTTATAATCAGGTAGAAAGTCACTCCTTTAGCTCTCTGCTGCTTGGAACACTCTGCAGGCCACCACGAGGATCTTGTGCTGAGTTGGTACAAGCTGGAAAACGCGTGAATACCGCGTTTTATAGCAGGGGGCTGAAAAGAGCTAGGAATTGGCCCAAAACGACCAATGGACTACTAGTTACTGGCTGAAACCTTACCAAAACAGACAGAAAGGTTGCTCAGTGCTTCCCACTCGCACTGGTAAGCAAAGAAACTTCCCTCCTCCCAAGCAAGGCAATGAATCAGTAACAGGAACTAAAATACACAGCCCAGGGATCAGCAAATCTGAAACCGGACTACTCTAGTTCAGCAAGGCGGGAAAACAAGAGAGATATATATATATATTTTGTTTTGTTTTTGTTTTTTTAACACAGACAAGGAAAAATACAGTCGAGAAAATGCTTTAAATGCTATAACTCGGCTAGCGCACTTTAGTGTGTAGCCTACAGAAACAATTAGCAACAATTACTATCTCTAAGTGCAGTAAACAATGTAACAATGCAGAGCTTCCCAAAAACAGGCGAAATGCAGTCGCTAGCTTATTCACAGAGGTAAAGCCACAAAAATACTTATAATCAGGTAGAAAGTCACTCCTTTAGCTCTCTGCTGCTTGGAACACTCTGCAGGCCACCACGAGGATCTTGTGCTGAGTTGGTACAAGCTGGAAAACGCAAATACCGCGTTTTATAGCAGGGGGCTGAAAAGAGCTAGGAATTGGCCCAAAACGACCAATGGACTACTAGTTACTGGCTGAAACCTTACCAAAACAGACAGAAAGGTTGCTCAGTGCTTCCCACTCCCACTGGTAAGCAAAGAAACTTCCCTCCTCCCAAGCAAGGCAATGAATCAGTAACAGGAACTAAAATACACAGCCCAGGGATCAGCAAATCTGAAACCGGACTACTCTAGTTCAGCAAGGCGGGAAAACAAGAGATATATATATATTTTTTTTGTTTTTGTTTTTTTAACACAGACAAGGAAAAATACAGTCAGTAAATGCTTTAAATGCTATAACTCGGCTAGCGCACTTTAGTGTGTAGCCTACAGAAACAATTTAGCAACAATTACTATCTCTAAGTGCAGTAAACAATGTAACAATGCAGAACTTTCCCAAAAACAGGCGAAATGCAGTCGCTAGCTTATTCAACGAGGTAAAGCCACAAAATACTTATAATCAGGTAGAAAGTCACTCCTTTAGCTCTCTGCTGCTTGGAACACTCTGCAGGCCACCACGAGGATCTTGTGCTGAGTTGGTACAAGCTGGAAAACGCGAATACCGCGTTTTATAGCAGGGGGCTGAAAAGAGCTAGGAATTGGCCCAAAACGACCAATGGACTACTAGTTACTGGCTGAAACCTTACCAAAACAGACAGAAAGGTTGCTCAGTGCTTCCCACTCCCACTGGTAAGCAAAGAAACTTCCCTCCTCCCAAGCAAGGCAATGAATCAGTAACAGGAACTAAAATACACAGCCCAGGGATCAGCAAATCTGAAACCGGACTACTCTAGTTCAGCAAGGCGGGAAAACAAGAGATATATATATATATATTTTTTTTTTGTTTTTGTTTTTTTAACACAGACAAGGAAAAATACAGTCAGTAAATGCTTTAAATGCTATAACTCGGCTAGCGCACTTTAGTGTGTAGCCTACAGAAACAATTAGCAACAATTACTATCTCTAAGTGCAGTAAACAATGTAACAATGCAGAGCTTCCCAAAAACAGGCGAAATGCAGTCGCTAGCTTATTCACAGAGGTAAAGCCACAAAAATACTTATAATCAGGTAGAAAGTCACTCCTTTAGCTCTCTGCTGCTTGGAACACTCTGCAGGCCACCACGAGGATCTTGTGCTGAGTTGGTACAAGCTGGAAAACGCACGAATACCGCGTTTTATAGCAGGGGGCTGAAAAGAGTTAGGAATTGGCCCAAAACGACCAATGGACTACTAGTTACTGGCTGAAACCTTACCAAAACAGACAGAAAGGTTGCTCAGTGCTTCCCACTCCCACTGGTAAGCAAAGAAACTTCCCTCCTCCCAAGCAAGGCAATGAATCAGTAACAGGAACTAAAATACACAGCCCAGGGATCAGCAAATCTGAAACCGGACTACTCTAGTTCAGCAAGGCGGGAAAACAAGAGAGATATATATATTTTTTTTGTTTTTGTTTTTTTAACACAGACAAGGAAAAATACAGTCAGTAAATGCTTTAAATGCTATAACTCGGCTAGCGCACTTTAGTGTGTAGCCTACAGAAACAATTAGCAACAATTACTATCTCTAAGTGCAGTAAACAATGTAACAATGCAGAGCTTCCCAAAAACAGGCGAAATGCAGTCGCTAGCTTATTCACAGAGGTAAAGCCACAAAAATACTTATAATCAGGTAGAAAGTCACTCCTTTAGCTCTCTGCTGCTTGGAACACTCTGCAGGCCACCACGAGGATCTTGTGCTGAGTTGGTACAAGCTGGAAAACGCGCGAATACCGCGTTTTATAGCAGGGGGCTGAAAAGAGCTAGGAATTGGCCCAAAACGACCAATGGACTACTAGTTACTGGCTGAAACCTTACCAAAACAGACAGAAAGGTTGCTCAGTGCTTCCCACTCCCACTGGTAAGCAAAGAAACTTCCCTCCTCCCAAGCAAGGCAATGAATCAGTAACAGGAACTAAAATACACAGCCCAGGGATCAGCAAATCTGAAACCGGACTACTCTAGTTCAGCAAGGCGGGAAAACAAGAGATATATATATTTTTTGTTTTGTTTTTGTTTTTTTAACACAGACAAGGAAAAATACAGTCAGTAAATGCTTTAAATGCTATAACTCGGCTAGCGCACTTTAGTGTGTAGCCTACAGAAACAATTAGCAACAATTACTATCTCTAAGTGCAGTAAACAATGTAACAATGCAGAGCTTCCCAAAAACAGGCGAAATGCAGTCGCTAGCTTATTCACAGAGGTAAAGCCACAAAAATACTTATAATCAGGTAGAAAGTCACTCCTTTAGCTCTCTGCTGCTTGGAACACTCTGCAGGCCACCACGAGGATCTTGTGCTGAGTTGGTACAAGCTGGAAAACGCGCGAATACCGCGTTTTATAGCAGGGGGCTGAAAAGAGCTAGGAATTGGCCCAAAACGACCAATGGACTACTAGTTACTGGCTGAAACCTTACCAAAACAGACAGAAAGGTTGCTCAGTGCTTCCCACTCCCACTGGTAAGCAAAGAAACTTCCCTCCTCCCAAGCAAGGCAATGAATCAGTAACAGGAACTAAAATACACAGCCCAGGGATCAGCAAATCTGAAACCGGACTACTCTAGTTCAGCAAGGCGGGAAAACAAGAGAGAAGTGGGGGTCATACTGTACTCATTCCCAACAGCAAGGATATGATGTGTGGTAACGTGTGGCTGATGGTGGGGTGAGGTGAGTGCATGTGTGGTATGGAAGCTTCTTGCAGATGACTCACAGATATACATGGGACATTCCCCTTATGCTGCCTCGTGCAGGGACATAGGCAGTTTCTCATTATTTCATAACTGTGCCTTCTGTGGTCTGCCACTGACTGGCCAGACTACATCAGTATTCCATACTACATAAACAACTAATGTGCTGCTAACCTGTATGTACAATTTCAAAGGTGTGTGCAGTTGATAGTTACATTTCATGTACTCTGTCTAGGGTACTTCCACCTGTGTACAGTGTGTATGTCTGGGCCCACATTCATGGCATGTCCATCTTTCAGATGGTGACAAATATTGACATCTGGACAGTGAGTATGGATGACTGCTGACATGGCTATTTCTGAGAAGCATTATGGTTGGCACTGCATTTGTCAGAACATGGCCCTGTCATCAACAGTACTGCCATAGGCCACCAAGACACAACCCACCATGCCTACATGTTGCCACTTCCAGACAATACTGAGCACACAACCTAATGCACAGACCCCTGCATATTGTACACATGCAACAATCTATCCTGTAGATTGGACCAGCTTGGGTATTCTGTGCTCCACTGATATTTCTCCTCACACTTACACATTACTGCATTTCTACATAGGATTGTGTGAGGGGGCACACCTGCTGACTTTAAACATTTGCTACGACTGCACTTGTATTTCAGGTACTCTGTTGGCTTCCATTTCATTTTGTATTCTGACCTATCATGCAGACTAGTGGCATATCAGTAGAGTACAGATCTTAGGTTTTATTGGCCTATATTTCAGTTTCATACTTCTTTCCCTTCAGAACTAACATACAACTGCCAGACCTGTTGTAGACTGTCTGTGTAGATCTGGAGAGGGGATGTTCACCATTGCCATCCATTGGAGGCCTTAGCCCAGCCTTTCTTTATGGTCATCTACACCTGTCCTGCTGGCTGAGGCTGGCGGTTGGCATGTGTGCCTCACTGACATGTATATGTGTGTCCTTTGGACACACATTTGGGCCAACACATGTACTGCAGTGGGATTTGTCCCTTGTCTAGTACTGCGTACGTTATTGACACCAGTATTTGTAAGGGATTTCATGCTGCCCATATAGGTGTCCAATATCTGCTGCCATCTAATTCAGCCACCCAATTACTTGCATGCTCATGTCCATACCATAGATACAGCTATCAGAATATACTACTCCATTCAGCAGTTGATAGGAAGAGTGACTTACCTTGTGGCTGCACCAGTATTGAGGACGGTGCTGGAGGGCTGACTATGTCAGATGCACATAGAACACGCTGTACATTGTAAAGCACATGTAGTGTCATGTTTGGCATACCTTTTACTGTATGTGTGAGTCAGAGAGAGGTGTCATTCCCTGGGTCCCTACCATGTCAGTGTATGTGCTATGTGTTTCCTCTTTACCAAAGCCTGAGAATACTAGGCACACCTCCTTCTGCCTATATGGTTGTTCCTCTTCCGAGTTCCACTGTGCTTGTGATGGCC